>NC_141833.1:18450449-18641282 GCF_982586985.1 Callionymus lyra
TACATTTTTCAAATAATCGTTTCATTAAATTGGAAAATCAATAATTAGAAGTTAATTAATGTAATATTTTTAAAAGAATGTTCTCATCTTTACACAGAAATTAATACATTTTTCAAATAATCGTTTCATTAAATTGGAAAATCAATAATTAGAAGTTAAATAATGTAATATTTTTAAAAGAATGTTCTCATCTTTACACAGAAATTAATACATTTTTCAAATAATCGTTTTTTTAAATTGGAAAATCAATAATTAGAAGTTAATTAATGTAATATTTTTAAAATAATGTTCTCATCTTTACACAGAAATGAATACATTTTTCAAATAATCGTTTCATTAAATTGGAAAATCAATAATTAGAAGTTAATTAATGTAATATTTTTAAAAGAATGTTCTCATCTTTACACAGAAATTAATACATTTTTCAAATAATCGTTTCATTAAATTGGAAAATCAATAATTAGAAGTTAATTAATGTAATATTTTTAAAAGAATGTTCTCATCTTTACACAGAAACTAATACATTTTTCAAATAATCGTTTCATTAAATTGGAAAATCAATAATTAGAAGTTAAATAATGTAATATTTTTTAAAAGAATGTTCTTATCTTTACACAGAAATTAATACATTTTTCAAATAATCTTTCATTAAATTGGAAAATCAATAATTAGAAGTTAATTAATGTAATATTTTTAAAAGAATGTTCTCATCTTTACACAGAAATTAATACATTTTTCAAATAATCGTTTCATTAAATTTGAAAATCAATAATTAGAAGTTAATTAATGTAATATTTTTAAAAGAATGTTCTTATCTTTACACAGAAATGAAAACATTTTTCAAATAATCGTTTCATTAAATTGGAAAATCAATAATTAGAAGTTAATTAATGTAATATTTTTAAAAGAATGTTCTCATCTTTACACAGAAATTAATACATTTTTCAAATAATCGTTTCATTAAATTGGAAAATCAATAATTAGAAGTAAATTAATGTAATATTTTTAAAATAATGTTCTCATCTTTACACAGAAATGAATACATTTTTCAAATAATCGTTTCATTAAATTGGAAAATCAATAATTAGAAGTTAATTAATGTAATATTTTTAAAAGAATGTTCTTATCTTTACACAGAAATTAATACATTTTTCAAATAATCGTTTCATTAAATTGGAAAATCAATAATTAGAAGTTAAATAATGTAATATTTTTTAAAATAATGTTCTCATCTTTACACAGAAATTAATACATTTTTCAAATAATCGTTTCATTAAATTGGAAAATCAATAATTAGAAGTTAATTAATGTAATATTTTTTAAAAGAATGTTCTCATCTTTACACAGAAATGAATACATTTTTCAAATAATCGTTTCATTAAATTGGAAAATCAATAATTAGAAGTTAAATAATGTAATATTTTTTAAAAGAATGTTCTCATCTTTACACAGAAATGAATACATTTTTCAAATAATCGTTTCATTAAATTGGAAAATCAATAATTAGAAGTTAATTAATGTAATATTTAAAAGAATGTTCTCATCTTTACACAGAAATGAATACATTTTTCAAATAATCGTTTCATTAAATTGGAAAATCAATAATTAGAAGTTAATTAATGTAATATTTTTAAAAGAATGTTCTCATCTTTACACAGAAATTAATACATTTTTCAAATAATCGTTTCATTAAATTGGAAAATCAATAATTAGAAGTTAAATAATGTAATATTTTTAAAAGAATGTTCTCATCTTTACACAGAAATTAATACATTTTTCAAATAATCGTTTTTTTAAATTGGAAAATCAATAATTAGAAGTTAATTAATGTAATATTTTTAAAATAATGTTCTCATCTTTACACAGAAATGAATACATTTTTCAAATAATCGTTTCATTAAATTGGAAAATCAATAATTAGAAGTTAATTAATGTAATATTTTTAAAAGAATGTTCTCATCTTTACACAGAAATTAATACATTTTTCAAATAATCGTTTCATTAAATTGGAAAATCAATAATTAGAAGTTAATTAATGTAATATTTTTAAAAGAATGTTCTCATCTTTACACAGAAACTAATACATTTTTCAAATAATCGTTTCATTAAATTGGAAAATCAATAATTAGAAGTTAAATAATGTAATATTTTTTAAAAGAATGTTCTTATCTTTACACAGAAATTAATACATTTTTCAAATAATCTTTCATTAAATTGGAAAATCAATAATTAGAAGTTAATTAATGTAATATTTTTAAAAGAATGTTCTCATCTTTACACAGAAATTAATACATTTTTCAAATAATCGTTTCATTAAATTTGAAAATCAATAATTAGAAGTTAATTAATGTAATATTTTTAAAAGAATGTTCTTATCTTTACACAGAAATGAAAACATTTTTCAAATAATCGTTTCATTAAATTGGAAAATCAATAATTAGAAGTTAATTAATGTAATATTTTTAAAAGAATGTTCTCATCTTTACACAGAAATTAATACATTTTTCAAATAATCGTTTTTAAAATGAAAATCTAAATCCAATATACAAATTATTGAATTTAATCACGAGTTAAAATAAGATTCAACGTTTAAATAATGAAATGAGTCAACTCAATTAAAAAAAAATGTAAATTCAATGCTAAAAAAAACCAAATCTCAATAGTAAAATGAGAAGTTTCAACACCTGAAATGTTGATTTTAACCACTTAATATTCTGATTGCACTGATATAAATCCATTGGTTTGGTCAATATTTGAAAGGATAACATTAATAAAATAAACAAAACTATATTTAAATTAACATGTGCCTGTTATCACTTCTTATGAACAACTTTCTTTCAAATGCGAGGTGAAAAGCAGGAGCGGAAGCAGAACTTGCAATAAAACGCTGAGGTCGGCAAGTTTGAAAGTTTAAGATAAAAGCATCTACAGCAGCTTCTTGAAACCGATCATTAACAGGATCTCAGAGAAGGAACTCACGTGTTGGGAGTATCCTCTGAACATGGGGTTGATGGTCTTCACTCCCTCAAACACGCTGGTGGGAACCACATAGGAAGGTCTGTGATGGGGGGAAAAAAACAGATTTTTAGATTCTGGACTATCGTGAGAAAACAGCTCAGAGAAAATCACCTGTTTTTGTGCCAGAGGTCCGACACCAGCTTCTGGTAGGTTTTGCAGAGAGCCGGCCTCTTGTCCGTTTTCACCAGAGCGCCGCACTCCAGGAAGAACTGGGTCAGGGGTGGACTGCACAGAAGACACTCTTCATTGACTTCATACTCAAAACATGTTAAAGAGAGAAAGCCAATAGAATCCAGTACAACATGAAAACACCCAAATGGGATGAATAAATAAAAGGGGAGTCCTTTAAGAAAAAGACTATATTCAGAGGGAGCGTGAAATAGGATTCCAAATTACAAACCGGGTCAGAAAGAGTTCAACTCAATCCTTTTTACAGTTTTCTAGATGCTTTTATAACGAAGAAATTGACAGGGTTCAGAGAAACCAGCCAGGAGTTCACTAGGAAGGAATTTGGAGAAAGTAGAAAAATAATTTAAGCATTACGTGTTTCGCGGCTCGGACCAGAGAAAAGTTCTTGTCGGATGGTGAAGTGGGCAGAACTCTTAACAAGACACGCACAAGTTACGTCTCTGAAGTGGCTCCTTACTTTCACAGCCCAGTGACTCGGTTCTTCTCACTCCAGGATCTCATTTAGATTGCAAATCATGACCCACATCCCAGTCCGTTATAATTCCGAGCTTCGACTCACGCGCAGAAGAAAACAGAAAACAAAGATCTATCAGAGCTAATTGGGAAAAAAAAACAACATCATTGCTCGGACAGAAACTGTTTAGCAAGTCAATAAATGGGGGGAAGAGGAGGAGGAGACGGGACAGATGGAGAGAGAGGGATAATGTTTACTTGTAACCGAGGAGCCTACAGGGAACTCGTGAGGCCATTCGAGTCTTCTCAAATGCTGCACTGCAGCAGTTTGCACCCAAAGACACTTCCTCTGCTGAAGCCTCATAATGTCTGTCTGAGTAAAACACTTTTGCTTTGGTTTGTGCTTCAGATGATGACCACGCCTACGCTGTGTCTCAAATCAAATACTTCTCTTAGTGCACTAGAGGTTAGTATGCAGCAGGATAGTGTACGTACTAACTAGTAACTAATTCTCCACAGATAGTACGTCTCAAATCAAACTCTGCTGCTACACACTAACAGGAAATGACACGACAGCTTCTTCTTCTAGTACTTTTTAAACGATGATTTCGACCAGCTGTAGGAACACTATCGCCACCTGCTGGCAGCACGTTTTGCAAGTTTTGGATCCAGATATACGAGAAACGAAAAATATGACATGCAAAAACTTACATGGGTATAAAGATGAAATATTAACAGAGCTCGTGGCGCTCTCAACGTTTTCTCTTGCCGCCTCCATTTGAGTGGAAGTTACGGAACTTTCGTTTATGCCAAGGTCACTAAGATGGAGCCGTTTAGAGTAGTAAGTGTACATCGATACGTACTCAGTTTTATGGGTGTTTTAGTGACAATTTAGTGTGTATGGAGCACTTCATTTCACATACTAAGAATTGAGACGCACTTATGCACTAAAAAAAAATACTAAATTCAAGTACGCAAGTATGTTATTTGAGACGCGGCTCTGATCTCAACTTGTACTCTTCATCTAAACAAGACGTCCTTTAAATACGACATTGTGTTTAGCTAGTATTCAGAAGCACTAGCTCCACTCCGAGTCTCCACAGGATGACAGCCCGATGACTCAGCGGGCTGTTGAAACAGCGACCAGCTGCCAAAGAGAAATCCCTTATAGCTGAAAGCAGGATCATAATACACACCGTATTATGATATGATATGTATCACAATACGATATATTGCAATACTGTAGAAACAAGTATATATGTGTAGTATTGTCGAGTACTTGACTCTGGTGTTGCAGAATTTACAGACCACATGACTCTTGACGAGGTCGTAACTGCTTTCATTAGTTTTGAAACCAAAACATCAGCTTTAAAAACTGCAGAAGTCACTGTATCCTCTCATCCTCAGTCATCACTGGGATATTACGGTATTTAATCATTCTTTTAGCTGTGGAGACGTAAAGGACTACTGCCATCTAGCGGCCAGGAAGTGTAATTACCAATTATAAATGAATCAATCGCTTACACACTGTTGAATACTGATACAGTACTGTGAAAATCTATCACTACTAGTATCAACACAGCAACAAGCACAAGTATATGATGTTCGAAATCAAATCCAAAACGATAAGCTTCAGTTAGCGATGTTGTTTGAAACTTAGAAGGGTCACTCACTTACACGGCTGTGAAAAATATTCCATCAATTATGGGACCACTTATTATTCACGTAGTTAATTTATTTTTATTTAAATGTAAATCTTTCTGTTTTCCTGTTGTTGTTTTTTGTGTATTTTTTGTTTTAACAGGATATTATTTTTCATATGGGTTTGTGAAAAGTGTTTGTCTGTGCTTTGTTTACCACAGAGTAACATGATTAAAAGTAAAAGTAAACAAAAAGATGGTTCTTGATGAAAAATGATGCTCGTCTTATGGACACACTCGTCCCTTTTGGAAACATCCCAGGATGCATTGCAAGGCTAAGGGGGTTGACTAATTAATTTTTTTTTAAAGGGTAGTGAAACACATGCCATACGAGCGAGCGCCACAGAGAACATTGGGAGACGTTACCAGTTGGACAGCGCCTGCAGGGCAGCGTTCATGTAGCAGGTGTTGCCGATGTTCTTCAGGCCCGTCAGACCTGAGAGTCCAACACAGAAAAAGAAAACGTTCAAATCAAACGACTCTGACGATGAACCACCCACACGCCGCTGCTGGTGTTTTTGTTGTTGACGATGAGGTTGTTTGTGTCGGACCACAGCCGTTATCTTTCCACCTCTGCTCTCGTGACGCAACACCAGTTGTAAAAATGCAAACAATGCTCAAGTTCAAGTCAGGGGAAGGCGGAGATGGTTACATATTCACCAAATTATTGATATTTTTTTGTGCCGACCTCGGGCCCGCAGGTCGTCCTCCTCCTCCGTCTCCATGTCCAGGTCCTCGCTGTTGCTGTGAGGCGGCATCCTGAGCGAGGTGGGGCTCCCCGGGCACTTGTTGTTGTTCTGAAGATCAAAACAAACGTCGTATCGGAGACACACGTGCCGCCCGATCACGGGACTGATACGGATCTTCGGATAAGAGATCGTACCTGAGCGGCATTCTGCGGCGAAGGCTGCGGTCGGCTGTTGAGGTGCGGCGAGTGAGGGCCCAGTTTGCGCTCCAGGAAAACCTCTTTGCTGCACGCGTAGCACCAAACCCGCAGCGTGGTCAGGTTCACCGTCAGGTTATGATGCGTATCCTGTCAAGAGATTTGAGAATCTATTTTTAAATAAACCCTGAAAAAATGCTCAAACAAACTGCACCCATGTTTAAATACGTTTGTAATTGAATAATACTTTTTTTTTTTGTTTTTACAGAAATGTTTTTCATTTCAACAAAATTAAGAAAATGCTATTTAAAAGTTGTCATAAAATGTATCCCACTACTATTTACATAGCTCGCCTCATTGATACAAACACTAAATGTAAATTCCGTCAAAGTGAACATGAACATTTTCAGTATTTGTTTTTTAATTGTTCCAAAACGAAAAAAATACTGTATGACAACAGTTAACAACAACCCTTACAGAGCTAGCACGACAACAGTTAGCAACAAGCCCTATAAAGCTAGCCTGAAAACAGTTAACAACAACCCTTATTGAGGTAGCATGACAACAGTTAGCAACAACACTTATAGAGCTAGCATAACAACAGTTAGCAACCACCCTTTTAGAGCTAGCATGACAACAATTAACAACAACCCTTATAGAGCTAGCATGACAACAAATAACAACAACACTTATAGAGCTAGCATAACAAAAGTTAGCAACCACCCTTTTAGAGCTAGCATGACAACAGTTAGCAACAACCCTTATAGAGGTAGCATAACAAGGTTAATAACAACACTTATAGAGCTAGAATAACAACAGTTAGCAACGACCCTTTTAAAGGTAGCATGACAACAATTAACAAAAACCCTTATAGAGCTAGCATAACAACAGTTAGCAACAACCCTTTTAGAGCTAGCATGACAACAACAACAACCCTTATAGAGCTAGCATGACAACAACAACAACCCTTATAGAGCTAGCATGACAACAACAACAACCCTTATAGAGCTAGCATGACAACAATTAACCCTTATAGAGCTAGCCTGACAACAGTTAGCAACAACACGAATAGAGCTAGCATGACAACAGTTCACAACAACCCTTATAGAGCTAGCATGACAACAGTTAAAAACAACACTTATAGAGCTAGCATGACAACAGTTCACAACAACCCCTATAGAGCTAGCATGACAACAGTTAGCAACAACCCTTAAAGAGCTAGCATGACAACAGTTAGCATCAACCCTTATAGAGCTAGCATGACAACGGTTAACAACAATCCTTATAGAGCTAGCATGACAACAGTTAACAACAACCCTTTTAGCACTATTTTTGCATTATCATCAGTAAATAAGTCACACACAAATCTAACTTTCAAAAACAGAGTTTGGTCACCCCTAAGATAACGCAAGGATAAATTAAAAATTTTAAATTATTGTGGTAATCACCTTCACCCCGTTATATTTGTATTTTCTTGTTTATATTTTTTACTAATCTTTTGGAAGAAAAAAAACATGGACGTGACTGCTTGAAAGTAAGTTGTGCATTTGAAAAATAAAAATAAATAAAAATGTAAATAAAAAATACTGTTACAAATATTAATAACCTTCAAGGGTTGATCTTGTTGGGATTTGAAAGCTAAAATGCAGAAGTTCTGAGACAAATTTCGGGCCAGAAGGTTTGAACAGACGGGAGATTAAATGGAGGTGCAAAAAAAAAGAAAAAAGCCCCTTCATTGTTAACTCGTAACGTTCGCATTAAAAGTGATAAATGAGGAACATAAACAGCTCAAACATTTAGAATAAATCCAGAGAATGTATGAAAAGCCCTCGATCGTTGGCGTGACATTAATTGTCACTAATGGACTCGAGAAAAACAACGGAGGGCGTGGCAGGACCGGTGCCAACAAAAGAAGAGGCGCCAGGTTCTGGCATCACAGGAGCGACACGTCATGTCCACTGGGGAGCGAACGTGAGCAGAAGCTGCAATATTTATCAGTGCCGCATTAGTGTCGGAGAGATGCCCGGCTGGCAGAGGGTGACGATCGGACCGGGCCGGTGGAACCACGGCGTCTGAATCATTCATGAGGCGGAGCAGGTGGAGCATTAATAACAACGAGGCCGCATTAGACGCTGTGTGGCAAACTGATAAAAGCGTTTTGTTTTATGAAAAATGTAACCACCGGCAGCTCGGTTCTAAACACCAAAACGTTTGTGCGTTTTTTGTGATCAACGCCGCGCCTGTTCACGCCAGAATAAATCCTCGTCGCCTCAAGCAAGGATCTGGATAAACACAACAACTCCAGGTTCTGATAGAAGCATTGATCAGGTTCCTGAGTCGCAAAGGGAAACAAAAACCGCAGAGATGGACATCTTTAAATGCATCATTCAAACCGTTGTCGCGAAAAGAATGACAGAGTCGCCAGAAAGTGTTTCTACACTCAATGCAATTGGATTAAAAAAACAGCCAATTACAAACAACTAACATCAGATACTTGTTCAAACTCGTCACTGCTGCTCATCAAATGACAATATAAACCTGCTTTAATCTCCTCAAAAAATTAATTAATAAAAATAAATGAAAAATGGTGCTTTTTATTAAAAAAACACTTTTTTTTCTCAAGACATTGACTTTATATAGTTTTTTGCGACTATAAAAGTCACAATAAATAAGGTTTGAGTGACCGAAAGACAAGGTTTAGGAAATAAATTCAGATTTTCTTTAATCAGATAAATTACGTTTTATTTTGAGCACGAAACGTCTCCGTTTTAACCCCTAGAACTGTTCAAAGTTCGAGGTCAATCTCTAGAGTATCTTCTAAAGCTGCTAAATCTTCCAGAGCAACATCTTGGGATCCTTAATGTGTCGCCCACTAAAGGGAACAGCGGACGTTGAGAGCGAAGAAACGATCTCTTCCAGTCATGCTACGATCCAAGAGATCGGGTGACGCCTTAATCGTTTCTTTGTCGTGACAAAATGAACACAAATCTTTTGTGAGTTTGGAAAGAATCCTCCAGAGCAGCCAGGACGGGCCGATACCGTCACCATGGAGCCGACACTACACATGAATCCCCTCCATCCCTCCGACGCCGGGCATTAAATAATGAATGATGAGCTGCTGATATTGCACTCAACCTTTTCTCTTCTTTTTTTGTGACACTAGAGCACCTTAAAAAACCTGGCAGATCTGCAAGTGCAGGGACTTCATGATGCTGAATAATGGAGAAGTCGGAGCTTCATTCACTGGTGAGGAAAATATTTGGCAAAACTATCCGAATCCAGACTTCGTGTCGCGGGTTTTCTCACCTGCGAGTGGCCGGTGCTGTGGTCGGCGTGGGACTCGCCGCATCCCACGTACGAACAGCCGTTCTACAGAGAGACGTTTGTTTAGACGGTGAGTCAAAAAGAAAAGTCAACGTATCAAGAGAGATCGTCGGCGCGTTACCTCCAGACATGCCCAGAGATTCGGTCCTCCGACTTTACAGTCCTGACACTGGCCCTAGAAAGATGCAAACACCAAAAAAACAACACATTAGTCACATAAATAAACAATAGATTCGATACTTTTCTTTTAAAAGTATATATGAATTTAAAAAATGTCAATAACCAAGCTGTGTGACCTTATAAAGTGTCAAAATTGAAAGCTGAACATAACTTGTGGAGCATATGACTTAAAGGAGTATCTTTTTATGTGTTCTTTTGGGTTGAATTAGCTTCATTAACTTAAAAAAGTGATATTATATATTTATATTACACATATTGTGTGCTAAAGGGTGTTAAATACTGTGTTTTTCTTGTTCCAAATGTGTTCATTATTTCCAACTAAATGAGAATCAATAACAAAATGTTTCAATAAAATACATACATACACTTATATAAATGAAATTATTCATGCATTATCAGCTTGTTTTTTGGACTGTGGGAGGAAACCAGAGTTCCCAGAGACATGAACCTACATTGAGAAATAAACTGTAGCTTATTTATAACCTTATTCTGAATAAAGATTTACGTCTTATCATCTAAAAAAAAGCTCAGGTTAGATCCTTCAAAACACACTTTCCGTCTTAGGATCTAAAGATGTTGTTTAAAAGCCTAGTCGCTCACATGAGATTTCTGAATGAGTTCCTCCTTGGTGATCTCGCCCACACAGTCCAGGTGGGGGCAGTCGCAGCTGGTCATCTCTCTCGAGTCTGGGAGAGAGAAGAGGAAGCAGGTCACTGACCGCGACAGGATTTTTAAATAATAAACAACCCGAGGCGGCACTTCCTGTTTAGTCACGACTGGTTTTTAATGTACGTGCAGAAAAGTAATGTTGCCGGGGCGATTTACTCAGGAGGCAAAAGGTCAATCATGATGAATTATGACTTTATTCATATGACAAGTTCCTGTCGTTTCCTGGTGAAGAATCATATCGTCGTCAGCAGAACCGCTACTGTACGAACTTGTGGTCACTCAACGCTCAGATCGACACTTTGGGCTCCTAGCATTTTTATAAACTGCATTGATGGACAACAAATAAAAACAGTCTAATATGTCAAAGTAGTGACCTATGAAGATATGTCAACAATTGAACAAAACACTTAAAAATTGTGAAGGAGACAAACATGATGATAAAAGATTAAGAAATTCCTGATAAATAAATTCCATTTAGAGACGTTTTTGGTAGATACATATCTAGTCTGCCACACCTTCGACCTGCAAACACTAAACAAAACAAGGAACTGGTTGAATAGATGAAACCTTCACCTGAATAAAAGGAATTTAAAGGTTATTATTCACAACTTAAACACCAGCTAAACCAGTTGCTCCAAACACGTGACGAGAAGAAAACGTGACAAGATGAAAAAGCCATAAGAAGACGTATTCAAGTGGTGTCTTGTTTTTCTGTGATCTGTAAATTCCTTAAAATGTGTTTTTGATCTCAGACAAACACAAGGAAGTGAGATGCTTGCAAGGATGGATTGATGATCACATTTGCTTTTTCATATCCTTGTCTGCTATGAAAGAATAAATCAGACTCTAAAATATTATTCCAAGAAGTTCTATTTGCACTTCTCACAGACGTCATGGATGAAGATTGATTATAGTAAGGAATAGCGAAACCCTTTATCGAGCTTCTTATCTGATTGTTTGTGTTGTAGCTTCTCTTAGACAAGAAGTCACTCATAAAACGAGTTGGCGGATCCAATCTGACCCACAGGTTTGTGGTTTTGACACGAAAGATTAATGATTCAAGTGATGGGGGAAGCCCCTGTGATGGAGATTAAAAATAGATAATAACAAGAAGACAGGAAGGGTGAGAAACATCAGGGGCAGAGGGAGGAATTTGCAGCGACAATAGTAATAAAAGGGACAATAACCTGAAGAAGGTTGGTCTTGATAGCGGGTCAGACATTTGAAAGTGTCGCAAATGTAGCTCTTGAGCTCTTTTGATTCCAACTTTCTCTTCAGCCGAACAACGTCCCGGACTGGATGAGGTCAACACGCCGTCTTATTAGAGGCCAGGATCACTGTGGCGAGGTCTTTACATAAGAAAATGCTTACGTAATATCCGTGTAAAGATAGACAGATCGAGTCTTATTTGCAAGAACATAGACACGTCGGCTCTGATATACGTGATGTCATGCGACGCACATAAATCAACAGGAAGCTCCAGGGTTGAAAAGAGCCGAGTATCGATTGAATATTTTCAATATCAGTTCCTGAATGATTTTTCAAAACCAATTTCCTCTAATCATTTCAAACAAAAGGAAAATGATGTTTCTGTCTCAGCTTTAAAGGATGTTGAAGGAAGATTTTATAAAATATTGATGTGAAAACTTTGACGAAATCGCCATTACATTAACCCCAAAAATAAAAAAAGTATCAATTCAATCATCTGTTGTCTTCCTCGTGCTATTAAATAAACAGTTTATTTATTCAGATGTGTAGTTGACTAGTCGCAAACAAAGAAAAAATCATTTATATTATTTTAGTTCTATTGGTTATTACTGTCTTATACTGTCTATCTGTGCCACGTCCAAACGCTCCCTCACTAAAAAAAAAAAACCCAATGCAAACTAGAGAAACAAACACTACAAGACCAGCTTGTTGAAGAGAGACCAGTCCAGAGCTCTTACCAATGTTAGTTATGTGTATTTTTCATGCTCTCAAGATCAATTTTCGCCAGTCACACCATTTTATTCGTAATGCTTACTAGCCTATGGTGTGAAATAAATGACGATGACATTTATTTGTTTATTTTCATGTCTAAACAAGAAGGATCTGTCTCGCCTGCAGTTCATACAAAACTCTGCAGCGAGAATTCTGAACCCGCTCTAGTAGAAGAACTCACATTTCTCCGATCCTTAAAACTCTTCACTGGCTGAGAGTTTCTTTCAGGATCAATTATAAAATTCTGGTTCTTACTTTCAGATCTATTCATGGTCAGGCTTACATCAGTAGATTCTGATCCACAGCTCAAGCTCTTAGGTCTGTGGATCAGAATCTACCGATGGTTCTTGAACACGCTGTTGCTCCTAAGCTTTGGAAAGATCTTCCTCTCTCTTTGCGCTTGATGGATCTACTGACTCCTTCAGGAAACATCTTAAGACGATCTTATTTGTGCAGGCTTTCCACTGATTTTTCTGGGACTCCTGTGTTTGTCTTATGTGTCTTGGCCTTTTAAAGCATGGATTTTAGCTGTATATTGTTTTAGATTGTTAAAGCGCTTGGTTACACATTACCTTTACTTTACTTACATGGCATGATGAAGACACCGCCATGATCTAATGAAAATGGAAATAAAAAAATCACCACTAGTGGTTGGTTCCTCGTCATAATCCATTTAAACTGTAGGTGCCACTATTACGAATTCAGAAAACTACTGGTAAACACTTTTTTAAGCAGAAATAGATCATAATAATCCACATTTTATCACCTCTAACGGTCTGAAATAAGTAAGTAAGTAAGTAATTTGTATTTATATAGCGCTTTTCCAGACCAGGGTCACAAAGCGCTTAAACAATCAAAACAATACTCAATAAAATATATACTTTAAAGATCAAGATCATACTGAGAACAACACAGGAGTTCCAGAAAGTTAAGGAAAAGCCTAAAACAAATAAAAACGTCTTAAGCATTAGCAAACTAGGAGGTGTATTGTCTGCACGTAGAAGATGGAACAAGTGTGAACAAGACCACGATTCTGACTAAAAAAACACTGTTTATGTAGGTGATAAGGAAAGTCAATACTTGCATTGTCACAGCTGATAAAGCAGAAAACAGCTGCTTTAAAAAAGGCCTCTGTAACGGAAATACCACCTGCCAGTCAAAGATAGAACCAGGAAGTGTTGAAATAAATGGGAAATCGTCACGTTGTGAGAAAGATTTCGAGTGGTTTCGTGAAGTATAACGTGAGCGTCTGGCCTTGACTGGAGCTTCCGTCCGAACTGTCAGATCCTTGACAGCGTCACAGGCGAGATTAGCATTAGCATGTGACGCTGTCAAACCGACGCCTTACGACGAGCGAAAAAAGCGACAAATGCGCAACTGTTACACCCGCAACGTTGCTGCACCGGTGCACGAACCTAAACGTCAATAAAATATGTCATAAATTACAGTTAATATGGATTTTTCGCCACCGTTAGCAAGGCTAACCTCCGCCTGTGATTCCTCGGTGACTCCCCGGCGGCGGCTAAGCTAGCAGCGAGATGAAGGCGCGAGTCTCACCTGCAAGAAAAAGATAAGTCTTCCGAAACAAATGTTGTTCCCCGGTGGACCCGGCAAGAGGGCGACGACTGAAGGGATCCGCTTCAGAGCGGGTTCACGGTCATTTTTTTTGCCAGGTACAAAATCCGCCTGAGGAGCCGCTCCTGCCTCTCAGCGTGGTTGCTAACGTTACAGCTGAGGACTCCACCTGCTTCCGGTGGGACTTCATCCGCCCATCCTTCCACTGACACACGTTTGTTAATAACACCTTATTATGTATATTTATCCTTTTTAAATCACCACACGTGCAGCTATTTTCATCTCACACGTGTTGCAATAGTGCCAAGAAAGTAAAATAAAAAGCTTAAAATATTTATGTTACATAACCGCCATTTCTTTCTTTTTCTTTAACCATATTTTGCCTAAATACAATTATAACCAATTTAAGACCCGTTGAGACAGTTAAAATCTATTTTTTTACTTCATAAATAAGGGTCACCTTGTGAAAAAAAGCGACCGATTCTATTTTCTTTAGCGCCATCTAGTGAGCTAGTATAGTCCAATATCTATCGATTAATGTGATTATTAGGTTATTTTTTGTTGTTATAATGATGGATTGTTTGTTGAATTGAATTGCTGGGATCTATTTTTCCTTAATCATCTATAGTCTATTTTTCCTTAATCATCTATAGTCTTACTTCAACTGCATAGTGTCTTGAGATAACTTTGTTATGATAAGACACTTTAAATAAAATTGAATTGAATTGAATTGAATTGACTCCGGATATTTTAGTTATATTTTAGATTAAAATTGAAACTTAAACGAATACTATTTTTCGTGCTAAAACTTCCCCAGACAGCACTTTAAGAACCTGCTGAAACTTTTCACAAACTCGATTCTCATTTTATTAAATGCATCAATCTTGATGTCAGATGACGTTAAAATAAATAAATAATAATTTACTTGTTTTCTGAGGCGAAAACGTTTAAACAAAAATACAAACAAATCTGATCCAATCCAAGGAGCAAATACTTAGATTGTATCATCTTGTTCTTTCTCTTTATTTCTCTTTGTTCTTGTTCTTATTTTATTTTGATTTATTTTTATGAATAATTGCTGTATTGATGTGGCTTATTGGAAAATAACAATTAGATCAATAAAGTTCTACCTAACCTAACCTTACCTAACCTAATCAAAACTTCTGCATGTGGTGAAATAATACGTTCATATTTTGACATACTTTTAAATAAACATAATATATTATATATCGTTTTAAATAAACATGTCATTTTGTTATTCATCTTAAAATTCCAAACACAAATGTAAAACTCACTTTAAGTGCACCACAAACTAGTAATTCCAAAAAATATGAGACGAGGAGAATAAAGGGTTTGAAAGTTGCTCGTCGACAGGTCGTAAAACTCTGAGATTATATGATAACAAATAATCTAGTACTTTCTAAAATGTTGATGCAGTTAAATGAATAAAAAAAAAGTTTGCATATCAATAATGGTTTACTCCAGTAAACCAAAGTAACATTAATCTAAAAAATAAATAACACAAATAAGAAAGAGTAGATGAGAGTTACTAAAGTGCTAATCAATACTTTTCATATTTGTATTGAAATTGAATAATGCATTCAATCATATTAGTATTGAAGTGAAATTGAAATTTCAGTTCTTAAATCATGAGCTGTAATACCAAACACAGCCAGTGAGAGGCGCTGTGGGAATATGACATCGTTCTGGGGCGTGCTTTTACTCTGAAGGCGCCGCTAGCTCGTCCCGCTCGAGTCCTTCACTCGGCGGCAGTTGAGGTCAGGCTTCGAACCGGCAACTCCCCGCGTGAAGGAGACTCCAAGGTACGGACGATTATGACATGATTCCGACGGTAGATCTCACGACATCGACGTGGCGATTTTTTAATGACATTCGAAATTGTAAATAGCTTTAAACTTGAGATGTATTAGCTTGTTATGCTAACCTTTAGCTAATCACTGTGACGTTTACTGACCATGAGGTGTTTGGATCTTTTGTTGTATTTAGATTTTATAAAAGTATTTGCTCTTGCAAGAGTATTAGATAACTGTATTTTGACAGTTACCTGTTATAAAGTTCTTCTAGGTGATCTCAATATGAAGATAACGGTTGACATGTATGTTATTGTTTCATTATTCTGAAAATAAAATGTAGGTTGATGTGATATTTACTGTTGAGGTCAAGCTAGTATTGACAAATATTACATCTATCTATTTATCTGTACATATTAGCCATGCAGCTTATATTTAAAAATCAATAATGCCAAGTTTACTTAATGCTAAATGATTTATTGCTTGTTATTTTTCAAACACTAACATCGCTACAGAGACATTTGTTAGTTGTTGTTTTTCTGGTGGAACATATAATGTGTATCTATATATATATATATATATATATATATATATATGAGACATTTCTTCCATTACTATGACGTCATCATCTGTCACACTAAGCTCAAGTATAAACAGTCTCGAGTCAATATCCAGACGTAGATGTTTATTCAAGTGCATGTAACAGAAAGTGTGTAGATTAGATCAAACTTTATTGATCTCTTGGGGGGGAAAAAATCCTTTTGGAAATTGGGGGCGTGAAAGCAGCGCAAAGAACTAGAACAAAGTGCACATTTGGGACCCAAGGATAAAGATAGACTTGGTTCATATTCCCATCACGTATTTTAATGTGAAGAAGGACGACTGGAAGAATCCGTGACGGACAGTATTTTGTTCAAAGATCTTCTCTCTGTAACTGTCAACAGTAAGTCCAGTACAAATATAAGTGTACACGGGTGTATTATTGATTATTAATATGCAAACTTTATTTTTCTTCCATTGAACTGCATCGACATTTTGGAAAGCACCAGATGATTTGTTGTCGTACGATCTCAGATCTTTAAAATACGACCTGTTGACAAGCAACGTTCAAACGTCTCTTCGTCTCATATTTTTGGAAGTGATCTAGTTTGTGGTGCACTTAAATGAGTGTAACATTTGTGTTTGGGATTTTAAGCCGAATATACAAACTCGGAACAAAATGACATGTCAAAATATGAACGTATTATTTCACTACATGCAGCGGTTTTGATGTAACTTTAAGTCATTTTGCTCCTTGGATTGGATCAGATTTGTTTGTATTTTTGTCTCAGAAAAACGTAAATTATTATTTATTTATTTTAACGTCAATATATATATATATATCAATATTGATGCATTTAATAAAAATGAGAAACAAGTTTGTGAAAATGTTCAGCAGGTTCTTAAAGTGCTGTCTGGTGAAGTTTTAGCAGGAAAACTGCTGCTTCAGATCAGTCTTGAACTCGAACTTCACAACCTAATACCTGTAAAGTGATCCGTGCATCGTTTTCAGAAGTGAAAGAGTTTCTATTAATATCTCCGGCTAATGTCTTGTCGCTTCATGTGGTTCGGCTTTACGCTCCTCGTATCCCTCCTGAGCCTCGTGTTAAATCCTTCCATATCTTTCTCATCCCTCCCTCCCTCCCTCCCTCCAGCTCGATCACCATGAGCTGCGAACACTGGTCACGACATGGATAGAGCGCCACGATGACACATGAGACCCTCACGAGCGCCCAGCTCTCGGTCAAGGCCGCGGCCCTGCGCATAGTCGACCTGCCGCTGTCCGTCTACGGCTCCCTGGCACAGGTGAGTGTCGGATAATGTGTCGGATGTCGATCATGATAAAGTTGCCAGAGCAGGTTCACCCGAGGTGTCAACAGACTCCCGGAGCGTGTTCAGGTCCTCCCAGTGTTTATTGTGATATTATGGACTCACTGGTAGAACCTGAAAGTCTAACATCGGCAGAGCCCGTCGGCGAAATTCTGCTGTGGCTTCACTAGTTTTTAACTGTTTTCCTCGGGCTTTGTAGCTTCAGGAGAGTCGGAGTACTTTTTATTAGTCGGTAATTGATTTTGTACTTTTAATATACTGCATTTTCGACAAATATAAGGTACAATGTGATCCTGTACAACTGTATTGTTAGTCAAAGTGTTTAATTGTTAAATAATGAAGGAGTTAGTCTTGGTTGTTCATGTTAATTTGTCTGAGTTCGTTGTTCTTATTAGAAAATTGTGAGTAATTTGTTTTCAAGTTTGTTTTTCATTAAACTGTTAACAAGTCATCGGAACACTGAGTAAATAATTCGAGTCACTATAACATGCATACATGGTACAGGACATGCATTTAACAAGATGTAACCCCTGAGAAAGAAGAAATATTTAACTTCATCTTATCTTTTTATGTACATTATGTTTGTGAGTCTGACATTTGTCCGGTACATGAATGCGTCATTCAGACTTTAATTCGAAATGTCAACAAGCAAACATGTCGTCTGTAGACGGCGGGAGGCGACACAGGAGAAAGTAAAATTAATTCTATACTGACTTTTCTCTATTTAACTCTTGTGTCATCTTTCACTCCAAGTTGTGTAACCACTTGCTGCACTTTGCTCCGATGGACCAACATCATCGGCTTCTCCATGACCAGGAGATTGTATTGGCAAGGATTGTACGATACATGTCACGCTGCAATATATTGTGATATAGCGATACTGTAGTAACAAGTATATGTGTGTAGTATTGTCGAGTACTTGACTCTGGTGTTGCAGAATTTACAGACCACATGACTCTTGACTGTTTTATGTTGTTTTGAAACCAAAATATGTCCAAACATCAGCTTTAAAAGCTTCTGGAGTCACTGTATCCTCTCGTCCTCAGTTATCGCCAGGTTCTCATAGAATTTAATTCTTCCTTTAGCTGCGGAGGATGTTATGACTGCTGCCATCTAGCGGTTGGAAGTTTAATTGCAACACAAACATGAACAAACGCTGTGAATAGTTTCATGTTTATTGTACATTAATATTAATTAATTTCATACAAACTTTATAGAAGTAAAACCATTAACACTAGCAAAATAAGTTTCTGATTCTGATAACAAAAAAAAAGAAAGATTAAAAATAAGATGATTTAAAAGCCAACATTTTTTAAATTGATACAATGTTAAATATTATTACAGTATTGCGAAAAGAAAATGTTGCGATATTTAAGTGTATTGGTATTTTCTTAGAACTCTATTTATGGTGGTGACCAGAGAGACGTTCCATAGATTCCTCAGGACTGTTGAGATGTTTTGCCGCACCTGTGTGACACACTGCTGCTGCTCTCACAGGTGAACCTCAGCCCCGGCACTAAGAAACTACTCGCCGCCACAGCGTTCGGCGCTTTCTCCCTCTTCTTCCTCGCTCGCCGCTTCCAGAGAAGGAAGGGTCGTAAGAAGACCCTCCCTCCGGAGTGGGAGAAGGCCGGCTTCCAGCTCTTCTCCACAGCAGAGAACGGTGAGTCGAGATGAGGTTCATGTAAACACACATACAGTTTCAGAGGAGCTCGGCCACCCTTTTTTTTGGTGAACTTTGACCTCCTTACCCAGAGCTCGGCAACAAACATTCCTGCACGCTTTCTCACTGACTCACTCTCTTTAAACGGACACACCCCTTGAGACGCCACATGTCAGACTTTAGTCTGATCTGGAACCGTCAACCCTGGATCCTTAAAGCTTAAACACGGGGCACAGGGGCCAAATCTAGCCAGCCCAGTGATTTCATGGGGCCGGGAAAACGGTGTGATGTATTACGTTTGTTGCCGTCATCTCCAAACGGGGTTCTCTAGATCCTTAAAAAGTCTTAAAAACAAATTGACTAAGGTCTTAATTGGCATTAAAATGTTTTATTTCAGTTTCTATCTCAAGGTCAACTCACTAAAAACTCTCCTGACTCACATATTTGAAATGTTGAAGTCTTTCCCTCCAAGATGCAGTAAGTTCCTCATCATGACCATGTTTTGAACTCATTACTTTATAAAGTTTGTTGTAAATCTGGGCGAACGAGAGGTTACGAGAGTCCATTATGGCTAATAATCACGGCCTGCTTTTTTTATACTAGTCTCTTGGAGGTGTTGTCTCCCCAGATTGATGACATGTGGTGACGAACCTTGATGTCTGACCAATCACACTAGAGTGGGGAGGGTTATGGTAAACAAGATTTAATCTCCAGAAAAACAGTGTTTTCAGTGGGAGGAGCTTAAGATCATTTTCTAATGTTGTGACCAACAAAGACCATAGTATAGTTTTCCCATCTGATGTTGATTTTGATGGAAAACCTGCTGACAACAAACATGCTACATGCTATTGTTAGCCAGCGTTTTGTTTGTAAGGTTACTTAAATGTTTTTTAACATTTTGACCTTGTGTCTTTGCCCTTCAAGACAACACCAGTCAACAGATCACACTTTCCCTCAACTCCAAGAGTGCTTCTGGTTTGGGGCTCGACGCGGCGGGTCACAAGGACCTGTCCGGGTCCCTGCAGAGTTTAGCGTCGGTGAGTCCGAGGTCACATCAAAATCCTGCCTGCTTTTTTTGTGCGTTTTCGTCACGTCGTCGTCAAATGTGCCGCAGCTCAAGAGCGCCGACTCGTCCAGCAGCAGCACCTGCGCCAACGACTCGACATGCTGGGACCGACCGAGCGACGGCGACCTCTGCAGCGTAGTCAACCTGCCCATCACCACGCCCGAGAACCTCTACCTGATGGGTCGGTTGTTGGAACTCTTGTGACCCGGGGACGGAGCGACGAGTCTCTGACCCGTGTGTCTCTGCAGGGATGGACTTGTTCGAGGAGGCCCTGAGGCGCTGGGAGGAGGCGCTGACCTTCAGGGACAAACAGACGGAGGACGACGAGAGCTGCGCCTCCATCAAGTCTGGAGCTGCTGAGGACATCGTTGAGCAGAACATGGAGGTAAAGATGAATTGAGTTATAGGGCTGCGTATCGGCAAGAATCTGGCGATACGATACATCGTGATACTGTAGTAACAAGGATATATGTGTAGTATTGTCGAGTACTTGACTCTGGTGTTGCAGAATTTACAGACCACATGACTCTTGACGAAGTCGTAACTGATTTCATTTGTTTTGAAACCAAAATATGTCCAAACATCAGCTTTAAAAGCTGCTGGAGTCACTGTATCCTCTCGTCCTCAGTTGTAACTGCTTTCATTTGTTTTTCAAACCAAAATATGTCCAAACATAAGCTTTAAAAGCTGCTGGAGTCACTGTATCCTCTCGTCCTCAGTCATTGCTGGGATCTTGCGGGACTTCAGGCGTCATGACTGCTGCCATCTAGCGGCCAGAAGTTTAATTGCAACACCAAAATGAACAGAAAATACAAGATAATTGTATTTATTAATTTCTGAATGGATTCAGTTATATCAATATTGTATATTGAAGAGAAATATTGCAATATTTAAGAGTATTTATATTTCATACATTGCCAGTATGACAGTATAAACAAGAAATTAAACTATGAAATTTGGTCTTATTTTTGTTCTTTTAATATCTTGACAGACCACATGACTCTTGATGAAGTCGTTACTGATTTCATTTGTTTTAAAACCAAAATATGTCCTAACATCAGATTTAAAAGCTGCTGGAGTCACTGTATCCTCTCGTCCTCAGTCATCACCAGGATCTCACAGGTTTCATCCTGCCTTGAGGACGTGATGATTACTACTGCCACCTAGTGGCCGAAAGTTTAATTGCAAGTCAAAAATAATAATAATAATAAATGTTGTCATTGCCGGGTTCTCAGGGGACTAAATTGTTCCTTTAGCTGCGGAGGATGCAATGAGTGCTGCCATCTAGAGAGTGGGAGTTCAATTGCAACATGAATAAATGCTGTGAATGTATAGTTATTCTACATTGTAGAAGTCCCGGTTTCTCGTCGTCTGTGGGACGTTGGCGTGTGAACTCCCACAGGTGAGGAGAGAGTCACCTGGATAAGAAGGTGGATTAACCAGAACAAATCCAAGCGACCGTACGATTCCAGCGTCGTTTTTAGGAGCGACGACGCTCCAGGAGGTCTTGAGATCTTCACCGGGTCACGAAGTTAGTGTTGTGTAACCGTCGACTCCGTCTCTCACGGGTCGTCCTGCTCTCATGTGGATTAGTCAAGTTCAGACGTTCACCTCCATTTTGCCCCCTAAAGCTTCTTAGAGGAGCAGGTCAGGGAGGATTCTCAGGAATAACCTGGAAAGAGGAGGGTTTAGAAGAATGAATCTGAGCAACTACAACAAGCGTAAATATGACTCATTTTTGTTTTAAAGGAAGCCATCAGCGCGGAGTTCCTGCACCGGCTCAAGTCTCTGCTGCAGAGAGCGTATCGACTCCAGGAGGAGTTCGAGGGAGTGATGGTGAACTCGGAGTCTTCGTCGCACACCAACAGTCAAGGTGAGTCAATCTCAAATACTTATTTATTACTTTATTTACTTGTATATATGTCAACATTGATATATACTTCACTACACTCTTGGATGTTCCACTTTTACTTTTAAGAAAACCGACCAGGAAAAAGTTTTTTTCTGTCAAAAATAACTGTTTTTGTGAGTGTTGTGTCGCATTTTCTATTGTGCGTTTGTGACGTTTTGTTTATTTTTCTAAGGCGTGATGATGAGTCTTTGCTTTGCCTTTAATAATGTAGCCGTTAGCATGTAGCTCGGGTTTTGTTAGTTGCTTTAAAAAGCAAAAATGCGTCTAAAAATGTGTTAAATTTCATTATAACAAACAATGTTTGTGTTGTTTATTAGTGTCTACCAACTGGATATTTGAACTAGTACTCCATAGAAAACGGCAGCGAGGCACAGCGTAGAATCTGGCTCACAGTCAGAGGTCGGACATGTTTATCTTTAGGACGCTAACGTTGTTATCTCCCAGAGATGCTGAGCAGAGACGAGCTGGACGACGTCTGCATCAGAGACAGCATCAGCATCGCCTCCAACGAATCTTTCGTCTCCGCTGCCGAGGTGAGTTTTTATTTAAGTAACGATCAATATTCTCTTCGAATATCCTGCTCGTAGGTTTTGCCTACAGTCTGATCCGGCTCCAGGAGTTTGTGTTCAGATCGAGAGGTTTTCCTCCCACAGTCCCGAAATATTGATTAACCGATGAGTCTCTTCCTGAGCTTGAGAGCCCCCTGGTGGACACAGTTAACACAAGGATTCCGTCTTTACTGACGAACGGTTTCCTCCCTCGGGTCTGCAGACGCAGCACAGGGGACTCCGGCTTCCCGTCAATCTGGGTCACCACCCGTTCTACGAGGAGGCCCTGCACATGGCCGAGGAGGGCGCCATCTCCTGCCGCGTGCTCAGGTCCGCATTTGGTTTTTTTTACGAGTTGAAATCAAACATGAGAAAGAAGGAAAACTCTAACTTCAAGTTGTCCATCAGGACGGAGATGCTGAACTGTTACAGTGACCTGGACTTCCTGGCCAAGCTGCACTGTGTCAGACAGGCCTGTCAGGTGCGTCCGTTTCCCTTTCCTCGGGCAACGGAGACAAACTTGTTGATAACTGAGTTTTCTTTTCTGCGATTTGCAGCTGATTCTGCGCGAGAGGACGACGAGAGCGTTTTTGGCCGAGACCGGAAAGAAAATTCTGTCGTCCATTATCGTGAAGGCAAAGAAGGTGAGAGTCCAGCGAGATTGACAGGACCGGAGTAAGTGTGGGTCAGTGCGTTTGACTTCAGGGGTGAGAGAAAATATCGATACATCTTTTTTAACGATACCAGTACAGGTATTGAACAGAACTTTATCCATTTGTTTTTTTTGGCTTTCAAATGATAATTTATTTTTTATCATAGTTCTTTTAAGGTTTATATTTCAATAAAGTGTTTGTAAAATAAGAATTTTTATTTCCAATTAACATGCCAATATTCCTGGCATTTGTTCATTTTTGTATTGCAATGAAACTTCCGGCCACCAGATGGCAGCGGTCGTTACCTTCACAGCTAGAGAAACAATATAATTTCTGTGGTACTCCGTCAGTTGACTTGATAGTTCACGGTATATATAGAAGATCTGGAGTGACGTGAAAAAAGGTATAAGACCGACATCGAGTTCTTCTGTTTCTTCAGAGTCCAAAGAAATTCGAGGAAGTTTTCGAGGAGATGATTTTCTTCGTGGAGCAGACCGAGCACTGGGAGAACACAGAGCTGGAGCTCGCAACCCGAGGGGTACGACCAGTTGGCTCCAAAAAGGAAAAACTAGTTCCAAAATTGACCCGAACCATGTCTCCAGGTGAACCACCTGAACTTCTACGACATCGTGCTAGACTTTATCTTGATGGACTCGTTCGAGGACCTGGAGAATCCGCCGGTTTCGATCCAGAGCGTGATCAACAACCGATGGCTCAACAGCTCCTTCAAGGAGACGGTGAGTCCACCACAACAGGTTCTCGCAAGGTGTGAAGATCCAGACGTTCATGAATTGTGGATAATTAATTCCAGGCGGTGGCGTCGCGGTGCTGGTCCGTCCTGAAGCACAAGAGGCAGCACATGAAGGTCAGAGTCCCTTCTCTAGAACACGGTCGATGACAGGTGACGGACTGTAGATGTTCCATGTTCTCAGGTGAGCGACGGCTTCATCGCTCGCTTCTACACCCTGTGCGAGCACATCAGCCCGGTCCTGGCCTGGGGGTTCCTGGGCCCCAAGAGTTCACTGCACGAGTTCTGCTGCTTCTTCAAGGTGAGTTGACCATAAAGCTGGGGTCGTCCTCAAGTTCTTACTCATTTTCTCTCCACAGGACCAGGTCCTGCACTTCCTCAAGGACATTTTTGACCTGGAAAAGGTCCGGTACTCGTCCGTGGAGACCCTCGCCGAGGACATGCTCCACCTCCTGCACCGGCGGTCCGAGCTGCTGCTGGCGTTCATCGGCGCCGACTCGCTGTGCAACATCACGGGCTGCAGCGCCGCACAGGCCCAGCTGATGCCCGGCGCCGCCCTGCTGGAGACCCGTGTGCAGTGACCCTCCAGTGGGAACGTTTCAAATCATCTGCCTTCACTCTCACGTCGTCACTGTGCCACACACACCTGCATGCTACTGTCGTGAAGCAGCAATAACTCGTGTTCTACAGTATTTATTTTACTACAAAGCCGTTTATTTTTAGACTCATGGTGGACGTGAGCTTCAGTCGATACAGTAGCTTGTAAATGTCGAGGCAAACGTTTGACATGTTAAAGCTTGAGCGGCTATTAATCGTGTAAATATTGATGGGAGGAAAAAAGGGACCTTTTACTTCTGCAGGGAGATTTTTGTGAAGCCTTACTAGCCGTGAACTCATTCAAGATGCATTTAGAAAGTCTAGACGTCGAGGCTCATTAGTGTCAACATGCAGCACATTTTAGAGATAAGAACCGATGAACTTCATATCTGACTGTCAATAAAATGTCAAAACATGACTCGCTTTGGTCTTGAATGGTCCATTTTTAAATGTACAGTAAAATGTTATTACTTAAGCCGACTTGATGACATCCAGGCTTATACATTAAAAAACCTTGACATTTAATTCAAATGATTCATCCGAGTGACCCTTATGTCCACTTACCCAGTACTGGGGTCAAATAAATGAAGATATTTGATAGCATTGCTTGTGTATTTTAGGGTCACATGACTCCTAAGAGAACATGGATATCTTACCATTACTTACCCAGCTAAATTGTTTAAGTCTTGCCAGAGGATCCTGATCCCAATTTCAAGTCCAATGTGGGTGAAAGATCAAGGACGCCCCAACCACCGTGGTAATGACCCCATATTTAGGGGACCACCACCCACCCTGCAGTCTCATTTTGGCAACTTGTACCCTTCTGATCACTACCTATAAACAGATTTCTTTGGCCGTACCCAGATCAGTAGAATCTCCAATCATACACCGCATTGATCACCTACCTTAAATCCCTCCTAATTTCGGACGAGGAACCATCATTTAAAAACTTAAACTGTGAACCAATCCAGTGAGGAAATTAAGGGAGCGACCAATCAAAAACTAGACCCCTAAACACCCTGATTAAGCCCACAAGCTTATGAGAATAGCATTCCAAAATAAAATGGATGCTTTATAATGATATTCTTAAATCAAAGTCTTTAGAAAGTCAACGTTGTTATGAATGAAGCTCAGATCAAGCGATGTGTGTCCATTACAGCTTTATTTATGAACATGTCAACAACAGATCAGAAAACAACCCAGATTGATTACATTTCACATATTCACCTCTAAGGCATGCTGTCCTTGTTTTTCTGAACCCCTCAATAGTTAACACTTGATCTGTGGAACTACAAGAACCCCAACATCTGCCTGGCCCACTAAGCAGTTCAAGAAAAACACTACAGTGCATCAATAGAAGCAGAACATCTTGGCAAACACAGAATAGAATTTTCATTGCGTTGCTTTTCGTTTTTTTAAAGATCGGGTTTTTTTTGGCTTTACCTTATGACTGGAGCTCTTCAACAGTCTGACTACGACCGGACCTGACTCTAGCCCCTAAACTTCCAGCGTCCTCCAACACTGTGAGTGAGAAGGCAGCAGCGTTTCAATTGTCACACGACCACAGAACAAGAATCAGAACAACCGTCTTGGATCGACATGCAGTGTATGTTACACCAGAGTCAACATGTCTACGGCATCACTCAGACTTACCGGGATGCAAAGAAATTTCAAGAAGCCATCAATCAAGAGAACGTGAAGCATATGAACAAGAATGACATTTTCCTCAGAACCACAACATACGTTTGCTGGACAGAATTAATGTGTCAGCACCATTTGTTTGTCATCATCACATGCAGGTCATCGATAACATTCGGGGGGAAAACCTGCCATTTAATCATGGATTTAAAAACACCACAGGTAAGCATTGTGATCAATTGTAACTCCTTTTCCTCATGTTTGGCTTACCTGTGTGACTGCCGCAGAACCTAAGGTGCAAGGTCTGGGAGGACACTGCAAAGATCAGATATAATCTCACCCATTGAATGCATTTTCACAACTTTTTGATTCTCGCGGCTCCACACTATCATGCTCGTAGTGAACATCAGACCCAAACATGCTACGCTGAGTTAAACATGGCATTTAAGGAACATGACAACTACACAATGGCACTTAAGAGAACAAGTCAGATCATCAGGACCATGATGGGGGGATAGGGGGGAAAAAAAAAGCCAACATCCAGGTGAGAATAACAGTTCAGGTAAACAGCGCCGACATTCAAATCCCTCAGTTCAAAAAAGTCCGACTAATTCTAGCCACAGAAACAATCCACACATGTTCAGGTTGAATGCACCACGGCTGCGTTTGCACGGACAGCAATGTTACCTCAACAATATTCAGGGTAAGACTAGGTTTCAAGAACTTTGTAGGGTTCAGTATCAACACTATAGTAAAGGACCTTAAACTCCACCATTCAGGAAGCTAAACTACAGCATTAAATCCAACCCTAGAACACACAACCTTGTAGCTAAACATGTACGTGGCAGTTGAAAAAAAGTCATACTTTTGGGTTTTCAGGCCAAAATTGAGTGACTAGGATTTTCTCTCCGACTAAATGGCTCCCTTAGTAGATGTAACTACGTTTAAAGGCGGCAAAGTATACATTTAAAGCGACAATCGGCACATAAAAACAAAAAATGTTGCTACAGAATCATGCGATACAATCTTAACTTTTCAATACTCCTCGTCTATGCTGCACTTGTTGCATTTCCAACCAGATTCTGGGTAACGTAATCAAAAGGCGTTCAAAAAGTGTCTAAACTTATCCTGAATAAAGTCAAAAACATGGTCATTGCCGTGCGTGTAAACGTAGCCAGTGAGTCAACAATCTGACGCCCTTTACATGGATACTTACCGCAGGTAATGACAATATTTGACAAAAAATAGTTCAGATTTCATTTCAGTAAAGGCCTTTTTTGCGCTCAAAAATCATGTTTTGTACTTACAGAGGAGCGTGCCCGAGGTGGACGGAGACTGTGACCACCCTCGAATCCTACAGATCTAACTTCATATCAAGGAGACTCAAGAGAACGAGCACAACAAAAATACGATTTTCTTTTTTGCAGCGGTTTATGTTAAAAAACATATTTAAAAGGCATACATTACTTTGGACAGTAAAAAATGGGCAGGACAAAAAAAATAATTAATTGCACTTATTTCCATTTACCTGATTGCCCTGGAAAATGAACAGCACAAAAACAGGTACTAAAATTTGCAACATTACTTTGCAGCCATGTTTTGTTTGGAGCAACGAAAAGAATGTGCTTACCGATTGCTTCTAATCTGGCCTGTGGAGGAGGAAGTGACTATCAGGGCAGAATACAGTCAACACTACCTCAGAGTCAGACCACAATAACAACATATGCCAAAACAACGCAGCAAATGCATGAAAGACCAGAAACTTCATCAACTACTGCTCATGTGGAGGCAAAGAGGGAGACAGCAAGTGTACAAAAGTATCCAAAAGGAGGACGTTTGGTCAGAATTGCACGGAAATTTGAACAGTTGGAGAGAAACAGGACAGCACAACTTTGAGTCATGAAAACCCCCCGCCCCCCCACAAAAGCGACCTCCCGCCCCAGAATCTGTACATCAAACAAAAAACCATACAGCATCACGATCGCACCCCAACTTACCAACAACAGGAGGTTTCAGTTCGTTTTATTGCAAAAAACAAGCATTTTTTAAAACTGAGATGATATACATGGTAATGTCTACAGTTTCAGAAACAGGAGTTCTAAATAGATACATAGGGCTGGAATGACAATGTTGATATTTACCTCACTAAAAACAAAAACATGTACAAGCAAAGAAAAAAAGGGAAAAACAAAAAGGTTCTATGACGGAGATGGTGTTCGCCGGGAAATCTGCCATCTATGTCAAACACTTTCAAACCAAGGAAATTTTAAGATCTTCATCAAGGGCGTCTGCATCCAAACATTTAACAAAGGATTCGTTTTCGACAATGTAGCATTTACTTTATGTCCACTTCACATTACTGGCCCTGCGCAGAAGAAATACATAGAAGATACATTGCATGTTAACACCAGAAACAGTGGACGCAAAAAAAGCTAAAATCCTGTGAGGGAGGAAAGTGTTTGGTTAAGTTGTATATCAGCTGAAGTCACTGGAACCCTGTAAGTCCTGCGGGGTGGGAGGTGGTTAGCACAAAATCAAGTGTTCAGCGGGCAACATGTTCTTAAAGAGGGCGTACCTGAGGGGCTTGAGGTGCCGCACCCATTGACTGGGGGTTGTTGGTACCGTAGTAAGCGGCCTGTTGACGGTAGTATTCTGCCCAGGCGGCGCTGTAGTCGGGCTGACCACCGGGCTGAGAGGCGGGCGCTGCAGCAGCCTGAGGGGCCGCGGCTGCCTGAGGAGCTGCTTGACCTGAGACACAATAAATCAGTTTAGCATTCTAGTCACCAAGACAGCAATGGTTCCATTTATGATATTTCAGGCATTAGATTGTACGAAGGGGAACGAACACAGAACCAATGTCTCCGGCTGCTGCGTCAGAAACCTTTGAGTTACTGTCGGGCGACTGGGAAAGCAGATTCTCCAGTAAGGAGGGCTGCGTGATAAGAGCCGCCCTTCAAACCTTCCTAGAGTCTTTTTCTGGATAAGAAAAAACACCTACCTTGTTTTTTATAGTACTCCTCCCACGCTTTTGTGTAATCCTGAGGTTGTTGACTCTGTTGACCTAAGTGAAGAAAATGTTCCGTCAGTTCACCTGCAGTGTTCTCTGAACTAGTGAAACACTCAAAGACAGAGTTTCAGGACAGTGCTGCCATTACCCTGAGCGAAGGATGGTTTAAGTTTTTCTACAACTAATGTATCGAGTATTTCAGCGCCGACAGCTCAGTCCTGTTAACGGTCAGAAAGCGTTGCAGCCTAAACAGCACAGGCGTCAGAGTTTCAAAGTCAACAGGCCGACACTAGAGAAATAACATCCAGGCCTGGTGAGGAGGGGCCCAGCAGCTGTTTAGACTGCAGTTTGTGAACACGAACTACAGTCATGTACCCATTTTCTGGTAATATTCCTCCCAGGCCTTGGAGTAATCTGCCTGTCCACTCTGACCTGCGGCTTGTGGGTCACCTGTTAAAAAGAACAGGCAACCTGAAATTAGTCAACCGCTTGAGGCAGTCTAACCATCACCTGGCTGCGGCGGGGAGTCTGTCGGGAGTTGGCGTGGGGCAGAGTTAGCAACCCGCAGTAGACTTAAGTCAGGTCGTCGAGTCATGCGCTCAAGTCTGCCTACGCTAGAATTGAAGGCCAGCTGCTTTACTGTTGGACAAAGTTACCTTGACCGTTAGACTGAGACGTTCCGGGGGCGCCGCTTGTGGGTGTCATGGGAGCCTGTGGCTGTTGACCGTACTGAGCATAGTAGGCTGCCCAGGCCGCCGCGTTGGCATCTGCAGCTGCTTTATCTAAAATTTAAACAAGCCCGGTTAACCATGGAACAAGACTTACGAGTTCTTGCCATTTAAACTTTAGTTTGAAACTGAGAGATGAAGCCAATGTTTCCCGATTTTTGATATACTATTAAAACCAATTCTAAACCGCCGCAGTCAAGTTAGTTGTGTAACGTCAAAGTAAAGTCAAATAACTCACTTGGATCTGGTTGTCCCTGTTGCCATTGTGGATAGCCGTTGCCCCAGCCTTGAGCCTGGTACGGTGCTGGAGGACCGCTGGGTATTATAGATTCATGTTAGGTCACAGGAAGTAGGTAACAAAAATAGTTCTAAACTTACTGTGGTCCAGGTGGTCCCTGGTTGTATGGACCAGGGTTGTAAGGACCCATGGGTGCACCAGGGGGTCCCGGTGGGCCTGGAGGACCATGTGGACCGGGTCCCCCATGTGGTCCAGGAGGGCCATGAGGACCACCCATTGGAGTGACGGGGCCCTGAAGGAGCATCGGATTAAAATCAGAAAATGTCATGATTTGATCACTGAAGAGTTTGGATCAGACGTCTCACCCCAATCTTCTCCTCAACCAGTTGTCTGGCGTAGTCGATCTGCTGCGGAGTTCCTCTTACTGTGAACATTTTAATGTTGGGGTCAGAGTTGGGTGGGGGGTTCCTCTGGAGTTCGATCCTGGCTCCAGACTGCTGGCTGATTCCTTTGATGGTTTCACCACCTGAAGAAGAAAAATGGCAGATGTAAGCCTGAGACTCAGAAGAGGCAGTGGAAGAGTCGCTCTAAACATTTCATTAGGCCTCAGATAAGTGGTTGGGGTTATACATCAGCTTTCAGCGTGGTGCATGATTTTCATCAATGGCAGTTTTTTTTTCCTTCTCTTGAAATTTTAGCTCACCTTTCCCAATGATGAGCCCCGTCTTCATCGTCGGGACGGTGAATGTAAACTCCTGCAGGCCACCGGGGGGGCCGCCACCCATGTTCCAGTTACCCTGCCCACGGCCACGCCCTCTTCCTCCACCATGACCTTGAGGACCTCCAGCCTGGACGCTTCTCAGTAAGTCAGAAATGATCTCTGCTGCGTGCTGGGCCTGGTCAGGCGGTCCCATGATCTGTGCTATCCTCTCTGGAGTCGTGCCGTCATCTGGAAGGAGTCAAGGAACAATTTTTGTAAGTACTTGTTTAACCCAATGACTTGACAATGCAATACATGGTCAGGCTAGGTTTTCAATTAGATACAAATGAAGACCAATAAACATGATCTGGTCAAATAAAAATGAGTATGAGGTTACATCTATCCCATCTTCAAATCAAGCTCTATAAAGCATCTAAATGGAGCTCTACAGCGAGGGCTTAGTGTGCGCACATGTATATAAACGTAATTTCCTTTTGGTCTCAGATACTTTAGATATGGTTTATACATCAGCTTTCAGCGTGGTGCATGATTTCTCATCACTGACCAAATGTTTGTTTAAAAAAAAAAAAAAAACCCGATAAGGACGGGAAAGCTACAGAGTAGCTTAACAAGAAAATAAATTGTTTCTCTATAGGACAAAGGTGAATGACAGAAAGGTAACTTCCTTGACCACCAAAACTTATTCAGTTAATAATCGTGTATCATATAAACAACTAAAATATTTATACATTTATAGATTCTGTTCAGTGTGTTGCACGAGTTCTCAGACCAACTCCAGACTAAACCCAGCAGCTCACCTGGCTTGAACTGAATCCTGACTCCTGTGTCACTTTGAATCTTCTTGATCATCTCTCCATTTCTTCCAATAACAATTCCCACCGCAAACCGTGGTACTGGAACCTACAGAGAGGCATTAGTCTGAGGATTCCGCAATGAAATGGATAATGTATCAAAACATTTAGTAAACGACTTACATCTAAACTGTCGCCGCCACCGCCGCCGCCTCCTCCTCCGCCGCCACCACCTCCCCCTCCTCCACCACCACCGACCCTGGAGCCGTACTCGCCCCTCTGCTCCCGATAGCCCTGATCCCGGATCAGCTCCATTACCATTTCTTTGGCTTGCTGTAAAGGAAAATGTTAATTCTCATACCATTACACATGGTGCACTTAGAAGGGCATCAAACACCGCAAGACGCACCTGAACTTTAAAAGGATCTCCTGAAATCCGGAGTGGTTTATCCGCTCCAGTGTTCTGTGGCCCGTCTTGAATCATCACCATCTTTACTCCAGCCCTTTCCTTTAAAGACAGTAAAAAGGAACTTTTAACATGGTATGACATCAACTTTGTGACAAGTCAAACAAGTGCCACTTGGCTCAATGCGAAACTCAAGTGGAACAGGCTCTTTACGTTTCATAAGGTCTCAGATAAGTGGTTGGGGTTATACATCAGCTTTCAGCGTGGTGCATGTTTTTCATCACAGACCAAATGAGGTTCTAAAGAAGCATATCAACGGAAGAGCTACAGTTTGAGGCTAGCGTACTCAGAAGACTAAGACAGTAAGTTGAACCTTCTTGACCCTAAATATTGCAATAATTATTAAATCAAAATTACGTAGATGTAATTTGCCTTACTGGCAATTTACAGTGTCTCAATATATCAAAGGGCTGTGACATCACCTGAAGGCTTTTGATGGTTTCGCCTCCCTTTCCGATGACAAGACCAGCTTTAGAAGCAGGCACCATGACTTCCTGAACACTCATGCCAGGTCCGTCACTGTGATGGAACGCAGGTGCAGGCCGGCCCTTATCAACGATATCTGTGAGTAGCCGCTTCGCAGCCCTGGTGGTTTTCAAACAAACTGTTTTAATAAATAGGTCATTTCATGCAACACTACCAAGTCTCGATGAAGACATTCACTCACATGATAGAATCAGGGGCTCCAGTTAGTGTAACACAACGATCAGGCATCCCCCCACTATCTGCAAAACAAAAAGAAGCAATCACTAAAGGAAACATTTAAACCATAAGTATTTGTAAACTTATGAAACCAAAACATACCAGGGGCGATCTGTATTTTACATCCAGACTCCTGCTGCAGACGAGAAATCTGTTCGCCACCCCTCCCAATAATGAATCCCACCATTCCATCTGGAACTTTGAATTCTTCCGACGCAGACCTAGAAACATTCATGAAAGAAATTCTAGTTAATCAACACAAAATAAGAAAAGAAATTAATAAAAAGTGAATAGCTTACTCCACACACCTGAGGGGGCCACCCATTCCGCCCATGCCAGAGTACGCTGAAAAAGAAAATAAACAGTCCAAAACAAACTTCTACAAGAAAACTCTTTAATCATTTCAATAAAACTTACAATCACTCGTTGCTGGTTTCTTCGTCTCGGGTTGATCTGTGACAACAAAACAAAGTGTCATTATTCCCACAAACTAATGGTTTGAGCCAGATAGTTAGCCAGATAGCAAGAATCCAAAAGCATTGATCAGATCCTTGCAATAATAGGAATCAACATTCTTGACACATGACTGAGAGCATGAGAACTTTGCTTCTGAAGCTGCTTGCTAGCAATGTTAATAGTGAATATAATGAAGATACTTTAAAAATAATTGACAAAAAGTGCCTCAACACATTTAAACCATAACACAGTGAGTGGACGCATTTTAAAACCAGCTCAACCACTTCAAATAAAGTTCTCACCAAACAATTGTAAAACAATGCACACCCAAAGAACAAGTGAACCTAATAAACAGCCAAACAAGCCAGTTGGGGGGGAAAAAGGTAAGCCAAATTAAAACACCAGATGCATGCCGTTGAACAGATCAAATAAATCAGGTGACAAGTATTAAAAGGTTAGTAATACTTTAAAATCATTTACCATTTAGTAGCGGTTAAAACATTCAAGCAAGCATTACTTTCAAGACTTGCATTTGATCAATTAGAGCCACTGACCGATATTCAGGTTAGGCATGGGAAAATACCCACCAGCGTCCTCCAGGGGCCTTTTCTGACCCCCATAGCTGAATTCATTTGAAGGTGGTGCTGCAACCCCATCTCCACCAATCTTTGCTGCGATCTGTTTGAGTAGAAAAAAAATTGTGGTTAAAACCAAACATTTTTTTTGGAGCAGACAGAAAAATGCTGCTTTTATTGAGCTTCCTCAATTTGGTCTGGCTAAGTTTTTAGTAAATCAATCCCATCTTCAAATCAAGTAAGTACACAAAGTATAAAGCATCTAAATGGAGCTCTACATGAAGGGTTTAGTGTGCCACATATAAATCAACGTAAATTCCTTTTGGTCTCAGATACTTTAGATATGGTTTATACATCAGCTTTCAGCGTGGTGCATGATTTCTCATCATCGACCAAATGGGGTTTTTTTGTTTAACAAACATAAGGACGGGAAAGCTACAGACTAGTTTACCAAGAACATATATTACTTTTTAGAACATAGAGGTGAATGAAAGAAAGACTTTGACTTCCTTGACCACCAGAACTTATTCAGTTGATAATCGTGTACAATTTGAATAATAGCTTTAAGAATATACATTTGTTTACTTTTGTTGAGTGATGTTTTATTGTGGTCAAAATACTAAACTTATATTGATGACCATCTAAAGTATTAACATATAAGGTGTGTGTGTGTGTGTGTGTGTGTGGGGGGGGGGGGTTCAACGCATGTGCTTACGTGCACATTTTTCTCCCTCTTTTTTTGCTCGTGATCTTATTTCGCCAATATAAACGCGTGTGTGACGTAGGAATAAAGAGCAGTTTAATCCACTTCAATAAAGGCTAACGTTGTACCATTAAACTAACATCCAAGTCTAAATACAAATGTGAATACAGAAATTCCATAAAAAGTGAAGTGAATATCAAGGAAAGTTACTTAAAAAGTGTTTGCAAACGTCGATAAAAGGAAAAAAATGGGTTAGTTTTATTCGATATTGGACGAGCAGCGTGTCCGGCCTGCGTGGATGCGGCCTACTGAAACTAGCTCTCCACAGACCAACAAAGAAGGCCAATTATTGCCAATAAAAACGTTTATATAAATGTAAAAACAACATTTAAAGTCTATTCCACGTTTAAGTAATATTGGTTTGCTATATACGGCCATTTTAAGGAAAACAAGCGAGAAGCTAGTTTTGATATTACTCATCACATTTTTTTTACCACGCAGGTGCTGCCGGGAAAAAAACGAAATTCCGCCACTATATGGTTAAAGTTTCATAGATTTAAAGAAGTATATTGTGTCGTAGACGACATACCTGTCTTGCCCGCTGAAGAGCATCTTGGAAAGCATCTTTTTTGCCGGCACCGGAGCCAGAGGACGGTGGAGCCACGCTGCTGTAGTCGGCCATGTCTGCTGCGCTTCTCCTCCGAGGCGGTACAAGATGGCGGGGTTGTTTCAGAGAGGGAGGGGCCACTCGCCGGCTCTCGGGAAGTCTCGCGATGTTTTATCGCAAACGCGCTAGATCTATAGAGTGACTTTATTAATTAATTTTACAATTAAATATTTGTCTCTTATGATCACGTTTTCATTGGTGAGACTGAAGAAAAATCGCATGACTCCTTTTACAACTGTTTAAGGAATTTCTCTGATGTGACTTTTAATTTGTCCCAATGAATTGATTGGCTTTGATACTTTAATCCATCAGTAAGTGTCAATGGGACAATTGTTTTAAAGTGTTGTTACAACATTGCAATAAAAGTCATCATTGTCCTGATAAGCCAATAATACTTAAACTGATAATCATTTATAAAGTAAACACCTTGATAAAATTGTTGATGATTTTAAATACACTTTTAATTTTCTTGTAAACAGATTTTCTTTCTTCTTGTTACACATGTCATCAATCCCAGAAGTCTCCACCTCCAAGGGACTTGTTGTATAAACAAAGCGGGGCATGATTACAGCTGGCTGGAGGAGGGCTCTGGTGGATTCGTAACCTCTCGTTCGCCCAGATTTCAGACGGGGGGAGAACTTTATAAAATAAGAAGGTCAAAACATGATGAGGGACTCACTGCATCTTGGAGAGGAAGACTTCAACATTTGAAACATGTCAAACATAAGTTGCCCTTTAATATTTTCACAGTTTTTGTTATTAAATCTTATTTCAGACACGGACGTCAAGACTCATTTGAGGAAAGCATGTCTTCGAAAGTTCTAGTCAAAGTGTAGTTGATTAAAGCACAAGGGATGGCCCTGACAAAGCTGGCTCCCATTCCATTGTAATATCCTCTAAATCCGTATTTTTCGTAGATCCAGATCAGTCCTCGCAGTACTCCAGATGAAGACTGTGAGCCTGAACAGAAAGCTGTAAAAAAAAAAAAAAAACAGACGACCAGTCAGTTAAAAATTGTATTAAATCATTATCAGTTATTTTCTACCTTGTGCCTGCTGTTGGGTTCGGATCACGGCCAGAGGGTAGCTCGTCATTTGTGCAGAGGCGAACGCCACGAAACTGAAGAAGAATAGCTTGGAGTCGCTGTTGTATTCCGGATTGCTTCTTGCCCAATTCATGATGGACTGAAAGGGCAACATTAAGACATTGTATCGTTAACTTTGTTGCCACGGTAAAAGCTTTTTCGGGGTTGAGAGTAGCTCACCTGGTGGACGGCACACTCCACGCCGGCGTACGGTATCATGCAGAGGATGCTGGGCTTGAATCCTCTGTAGAAGGAGCTCAGAGACTCGTGTTTGTATATGGATCTGGCACATGCCAGAACCCCTCGATATTTACCAGACTGTTGCAGGTTGAGTCTGACCTTCAGTACCTGAAAGAACATAGAAATGTAGGCTTCTGAAGTAGATGTTTTGTCACTCTACTTAAAATACTGAGTGGCAATTTGAAAGTCTTTACCTTACCACCACTTTCCCTAACTACCTACCCACCCAGCTATCTACATAACTTCCAGGCCTACCTAGCTACCTACCTAGACACCCCTCTCTACTAACCTATAAACAACCAACGGGAAACTTTTAATAGGTGGCATTAATGAATAACTTTTCCAAGATACCAGACCTGATAAGACATCCTGATACCTCTAAAGGGTAGAAAGCAGCATGAGCGGCAGCACCAGATACACAGCCCAGGCCAAAACGCTCCTGGACCGTAAGAGTCTGCTGGGTCCTGTTCTGAGTGTGGACCTTCATCTGAGAACACAGTTTTTTTCAGAGTCACAAACGAAAGTTGTCTAAACAGGTGTGAGGACAGAGACCTCACCTGGGCGTAAATGAGGCACTGCAGTGTTGACTGTGGCGTCCCCTTCAGAACGTTGACGGCATTTCCTTGCCACATGGAGCGCAGACCACCGGCCTTCATCTCCCTTAGGCCCAGAGAGAGGGCCCTGGATCCTTGGACCTACCAGATAAAACTTAAGTAAGTAATATTTATAGAGCGCTATTCAAGACCAGGGTCACAAAGCGCTTAAACAATCAAAACAATACTCAATAAAAGATATACTTAAAAGGTCGACACCGAGACAAACACAGGAGTCTCAGATAATCAAGGAAAAGCCTGAATGAATAAATGTGTCTTGAAGGAGTCAGTAGATCATCAAACACAGATTGTTCCAAAGCTTAGGAGCAACAGCCTGGAAGGATTTCTCTCCTCTGGTCCTGAAGCGTGTTCAGGAACCATCAGTAGATTCTGATCCACAGACCTCAGAACCCGAGCTGGGGTGTAAAGCTGGATCAGATCACTGATGGAAGGTCTGACCATTAATAGCTCTGAACGTAAGAACCAGAATTTTAAAATTTGATCCTGAAAGAAACTGGCAGCCAGTGAAGAGATTTAAGGATCGGGGAAATGTGAGTTCTTCTACTAGAGCTATTAAGTACTATTAAGGTATTAATGAAGTTAGCAGATGAATCCGCCAAATATCTGCTCCCTGACCTCCCTCTCTATGTTCACGTTATCCTTCTCCCAACAAGGGAGTCACAGATCTGTGGCCAAAACTGTATCTTGAAATCTAGTCCAGAATGCCGCACCCAAGGACACTGAACACGACTAGTCAACAGATCTTCTAAAAAACCCACCTGAAACTGGGTCTTAAGGCGGTCAATAGGGGCTGTCACGGTTCGGGAAATGGCATCTGCAAAACCTGCAGAGAGAACGAAGGTCTTCCACGCTCCTGAGCTGGACTCTCCTTCGGGAAACTCAATGGGCATCGCTCTACTCTCGCCGACATCGAACACCTGCAGGCGAGGCAGGTTTATATGACACAGGTACAGGTCATTTCTAGATCTGTATCTTCTTGTAGTTTTGTCATGCACAAGTAATTGTTTTCTAGACTTTCTGGCCTTAAAGATCAAACTCAGAATCTGTTCTTCCATAAAGGTCACTTGATATAACGTATGAAGTTTCCAGAGCACTGCAGCTCAGGTGTCTGACCAGGTTGTGTTTCCATGACGACACCAGCTCCCCGATGTTGTCCACCGGGTTGAGGATGACGTGATGCAGGAACTCGTCCCAGTCCACCGTCATGGAGCTGTCCTTGTCCATCCTGTTTGCAGCAAACAGGTCCGTGTGTCATCGCCAAATAAACTTCCACAGAAAAGTTCAGGTATATTTTGAATCCCTGCAGACTTTTCACGATTATTGACAATTTACTTCCTCCTGATTCAACAAACTTATCTGACCGGGATGGTGAAGTTTAAACAACACAACATGCAATTGTGTAAATATTCATTAGTTAACTCCCGATACTATCTGTTAAATATTGTTTATTTGCCATTAAGTAAAAAAATGAGTAAAAAAAATCCAGTAGGAGTATTAATACTGAGTCAAGCCCGCCATTAACTTTTAGGTGGCCATCTTGATACAATAAGAGAATTTGATAGTGTGTATTTTGTGTTATGAAGTGTTTGAAGGAGGACAAACACACTATAATTTAGAATAAAAGTTATATTTCCATTTAGAGTTTTTTTTCAAATAAACTTTTTGTTATATAGATATGAGAATCAGAAACTTTAATTGCCAGTATCGTAAACGCAACATAGGAATATTTTGTGGTGTCAGTAGGATATTATTAACTTAAAAGATATCTGAATATATATATTTAATATTTGTTTATTTTTTCTTAGTGAATAAACCGTTTTTTGGTATTTAATAAAAATAAAAATAAATCGTAAAAATGTATTTTAAATATTTCTGCGAGTGCATCAAGTAAGTTCTTCATTTTGTTTGAAAAAACATAAATGTGTGTCTGTATCATTAGAATACGTTTAATTAAAATAAAATAAAAATCAGTAACTGTACCAGGATGGTGGTCATCAACACGCTTTATTTTGATACATTTCTTAAAGTATTAATAAATAAACCGAGAACCCGAGGTTATTAAGGTGAAATCTATTGTTCTGGTCTGTATTGTGTGGTTATTATTTAATTATAACCTATAATTAAATCCAACGTGTTTCCATGCAGAGTGCTCAAAAAAGTAATTCTAGTCAATCTAAACAAAAAAAATAGCAATAGTTCTTTGACAAAAACATTTGGATCAAATCTGTACATTCAAGGAGTCTTACATTTGTATAATTTTTTTTGCATTCGTCTTTGAAATGACCACTCCTAACTCCTTACACAAACTTAAGACGTCGTCCGGGTCAATGCCCCCTGATCAGAGAAGAAACACAATTACCTCCAACGTTTGCACTCGACCACCATCAACACCGCCATGCTGGTCACTATCACTCCAGAGGGTTCGAGTTCACACCAGACACTCACCGCACTTGTTCTTGTCCATGTCGTCAAAATGGATCTTCCATTTCTTCTCCCTGTCCGTCATGTAGCGGAGGAACTCCGCATAGTCCAGCACTCCATTGTTGTCCTTGTCATAGGAGTCAATGATATTCTGAAGGACAGCAGTAAAAAAAAGGTAATCAAATAAATAAATATTATCATGGTTAAAAGGTGTTACCTGAACTTTGCCTTCCGCTGAGAAGATCCCATGTTTGTTCATTTCATTGTGGAGCTCAGCCACTGATATGAATCCATCCTGGTTCTGGTCCAGTTTGACGAATAAAGCACGAAATTGATCCATTTTTGAGAGAAAAAAATCCCAGAGGAGAAGGTGTTTGTTATTAAAGCAGCAGGTGGAGATGAGTGAGGCAACAATGAGCAGGGATCATTGCACAGGAGCTTCCAGACGCTGAGTCACAGCAGAGGTCAGCTCCTCCAATGCAGCAGCAGAACTGCTGCTTCAAGGGGAAACTACACTTCACACAACGACCAGAGGGGGCGCTGTCATAGCGAGCAACAACAAACCACCGCCCAATACTATTATATCATTCATTAGAAAATCCTTTTTATTTTGTCTAAATTGTGTCAACTCGTCCTTTTATTTAACAGACTTTAAACTGGTGATTACATGATCCTCTTGTTAATCTTTAGTTTTATCACCTGTTCAAAGGTGAGCTGACTTTTACAACCTTCATAAAGTAGAGCTCGCAGATGCGACGCTTCATCAGTATTTGATTTGAAAAGCTTAAAAGCATCAAAAGTCTGATGTTAAAAGGTATATCTGGGTTTTTCTTTTTGCACAACATGTGTACAGACATGTATTAAAGATGATAAATTACATGTTTATAAATAAATAGATTAATACATTGAAATACGTTGAAAAATTACGTCTGATGTTAATTTGTCTAAGCACTGTGCTATTTTCTGTATGTATACTATTTATTTACACATTTTTACTTTTACTTTTTTTGACATTCAATTATTTGTGTATTTAGTTATTTAATCATTTCGCTTTTTATTTATTTTATTTATATTGACATTTTGCTGGCACTTTCAAAACCAGTAGGGAATGAAGTACAATAAATGACACAAGTATAAATAAATGTATAAATACATAATAAAAATGTATAAATAAATAAATGTGTGGATAAATATCAATACGTCAAGATAAATAAATTACTTCTCATTTAATTTTTGCCGAAGAACAGTGCTATTTCTATGTCTTTGTACATTTAGTCATTTATACATTTTGACTTCTTTTTATTTGCACATGTATTTATTTATGTATTTAGACATTTATTTATACTTATGTCTTTTATCGTGTTTTCATAGTGCCTCATAGTAGGTTGTGACGTGAATGTATTAAAACAGATTGTTGGTTAGTATTTCTAATTATTACTTATGACCAATATTGTTTTCATGGAAATGTATCATCATTTTTTTTTTATTTTAAATAGATATTATCTAAAAATGATTGCAAAAGTAGCGACTTTTATTTTTGCACAACACCAGGGGTTTCCGCCTGAAACCGGATGCACCAGTGTGAGCTCGAACTTGACTCTGAAGCGGACCCGCAGGGAGGGATGAGTCTATTTAAAGAAGGAATAACTGAGGGTCCTCGCTGTTGACTAAGCGTCTCTAAATGGTTCTCATCCATCCACTGGGTTCTGCGTTTTCCCTCTTTCTGCTCCTCAACCCGGACTGAAGCCGGTTCCGTCCAACCGCCCATCCATCCCAGAAGAACCTCCTCACCTGCTCCTCTCCTCCTGCAGCAGCTGATCCTCATCCTCCTCTGGTCCTGAGATGGGGAAGGATTATTACAAAACGCTGGGCATCTCCAAGGGAGCCTCGGACGAGGACGTGAAGAAGGCGTACAGAAAGCAGGCGCTCAAATGGCACCCGGACAAGAACAAGTCTGCAGCCGCCGAGGAGAAATTCAAGGAGGTCGCAGAAGCCTACGAGGTCCTCAGTGACCCGAAGAAGCGAGAGATCTACGACCAGCACGGAGAAGAAGGTGAGGGTCTGGATGGTGCTTTTTTATTTTTAATGTCACTGGCTTTTCATCTTAATGTCAATGAGATATTGAGTTTCATGCTGAGGCTGTTTAAATATAGTGTGTGTGTGTGTGTGACTTGTGTGGACAGAACCAGAGTCCAGATGGTGAGTGGGACGAGTCCCCCCCTGATACCAGACAGAAACAAACACGGCAGAAAATATAGATAACATGTGAAGAATTAGGGAGAGAGCTGAGCTAAAAGGTGTTCGATTCAGACGAGGATCGGTGTCTGTTCATCTAAGGCCATGATTTCACGGGTTACACAGTAATTACAGCAAAAATACTGATGTTGTTTTGGGTTATTTTTCATTGATTTAATCTAACAGACTTTATCGATATCTGGGTTTTCGTTTTTCACATCAGCGTCGACTAAATGTCCTGATTATTCTGTCGGAATTTCAAGTGTTGAAATTGGGTCACGATAGTTGACGATGAACTGAAGTTGAATTTGAATTCATCAGGATTTTCGCTTTGTTGAATATATAGTTAAATATATTTCAGTAATATTTTTAAACCTTGTTAATCAATAATTTTGACTTTGTTTTACCAAAAAATACTTTGTTTAACATTATTTTGTTCTTATTTATCAGTACTTTGTCTACTTTTTATTTAGACTAACTTAGATTAACTTTGTCAAACATTAATTTCGAATAGTTTTTGATTTTAATTTAATTTATCAGTATTTCTACTCTGTTTATTTCATTTAAACTTACCTATATACTGTTTTAAACTTAGTTAAACAAATTTAAACAGTAAGTTTGACCTTTTTGAACAGCAATTTTAATGTTTTTAACTTTATTTTATTTTAATTTAACAGTATTTCTACTCTGTTTATTATATTTAGACTTGCCTATATACTGTTTTAAACTTAGTTAAACGAATTTAAAGAGTAACTTTGACCCTTTTGAACAGCAATTTTAATGTTTTTACATTTATTTTAATTTTATTTGAACATGATTCTTACTTAGTTCAACACTATTTGGACTTAAACAAGGTTTTTGAACAAGTTGAAAAAAATCAACATCTGCTTGACATCGTTTTTGATTTATTTTATTAATATTGAGAATAAGTAAAAATGTTTTTAGATTATTTATTTTTAAGATACATGGAGCAGAGCAAATCTAGATTATGAAGGATAGAGCTCCGGCATCTGAGACTCGGTGTAGAGCTGCCGTCGGAAGAACATATCGTTCGGTGATGCTGTTGCTATAGCAACAGAAAAAAAAGAACAAATAAGCACACGTGAACTCCGTGAGCTTAAGACGGAACGATCAGAAACGTTCTGGTCCGAAAACAGGCTGTAAATAACAATCGGTGGGCGACTTAAATGACTCAGAATCTCGTCTTGAGCCCAAAACAAGTCGTGAAAATGGAGCCGCGGTCAAATGAGGACTCAAGGAAAGACGTGTTAAATCCCATCAACACTTTCTCCAGACGCCTCACATAGTCTGACACCGTCGCGCTGACTCTCGGAGGATAATGTGACCCGTCAGACTATTGTTGTTTTTTTTATCGATGACTAAGGGTTTAAAAGGATGAAGCTCCCCACTGGACGCCCACATGAGCCAGCTCACTTCCTGGTGGACTCGTCAGATCTTTTACTTTTAAAACATGTGAAAATATCTTTATTTATTTATTAAATTGAAAATGGCGGCACTTACAGAGCTTAAAATAGGTATAATTTGCCCACATATCTTCATCAACTCTCAGGCATGTTGCTATGTTGACCCACGAACCCCATTACAATCAAAATCATTAAAATAATTATAAATAAAATGGATTTATTATTGAACAAACCTGGGAAAAAACGAACTAAGACTATTTTATGGTATTTATGTTTTTATTTGTTCAGGCTTTTCCTTGATTTTCTGGAACTCCTGTGTTGTTCTCAGTATAATCTTGACCTTTAAAGTATAAACTTTATTGAATTTTCTTTTGTTTGTTTAAGCGCTTTGTGACCCTGGTCTGGAAAAGCGCTATATAAATAAAAATTACTTACTTACTTACTTATCTTTTAAATCTTTTTTGTATCGCTATTTATAGTATTTTTCAGTTACTTAAATAATTAATAATAATTCAAATACTATTAAATAAACAATTCCTTCTGTGTGTTTTTGTCCCTCATAATAAATAAATAAAATTGAAATGGTGAATAAATCATGAAAATAGTTTTATGTTTTATGTGACAGACTTGCTCAAGGAGTTTTTTTCGTGACTTGAACCGTGTTGAACATTTTGGCCTCTTGTATGATTTAATGTGACTTTGAGCTTCAGTCGCACAACACAAAATGTAAACGTGTAACAACTCATCTTAAACATACAAAGATGTCGTCTTTAGCCATTTGTTTTCCTCTCTGTCTTTTTCTTTTTTTTAACTAAACCATTCATTCATTCTTTTTATTTCTTATTTTATTTTATATACTATTACATAATAATGGGAAAATTCAGTGTTCAATTGAATCTATTCAAGCTACAGTTAGTGGAGAATAAACTCCAATAAATAAAACATTAAGTTCAATTGAATTTTGAGTTGAGTGTAAAACTAAAAATAGTAAGAAAAAAATATATAATTTTAATTAATCTAAATACGTAATTAATTTACATGTAAGTGTTTACTTCTGGTTAAAATAATAAGTATTTTATCACAAATATTACGTTTTTAAAAGTAAAATAGATGTTTGCTGGTCGATTTTATTATGTATTTGGAAATATATTTAATTTCTACAAATATTTATTAAATTAATTGTTCAAATTAAGGTTTACTATTGTATTCCGACACATACTCAAGGGTATACTTTAGTGGAAAAGGATTTTATTTACTTTGAAATAAACACGTTAAAACTGTTCTTTGAATCGCTGGACACTAGGGGGCGTTCGCGGACCATAATGAAAGTTAAAGGGTAAGTAAGTAAGTAAGTCATTTTTATCTGTATAGCGCTTTTCTAGACCAGGGTCACAAAGCGCTTAAACAATCAAAACAATATTCAATAAAGTATATACTTTAAAGGTACATTTTTGTGATGTCATCAGGGCTCAAGGGCGGAGGTGGACCCACAGGCGACGGTCAGGGCAACAACTTCACCTACACCTTCCATGGAGACCCTCACGCCACCTTCGCCACCTTCTTCGGCGGCTCCAACCCCTTCGAGATGTTCTTCGGCAGGAAGGCCAACGGGCGAGACGACGAGGACATGGAGGTGGACGGCAACGACCCGTTTGGGTCCTTCACCAGCTTCAACCTGAACGGGTTCCCTCGGGAGGGCCACGCCGGGTCGGGGGGACACCAGCGGCGCAAGCAGGACCCGGCCATCATCCACGAGCTGAGGGTCACCCTGGAGGAGGTCTTCCACGGCTGCACCAAGAGGATGAAGATATCGCGCAAGAGGCTGAACCCCACCAGGTCCGAGGACAAGATCCTGACCATCGAGATCAAGCGAGGATGGAAGGAAGGGACCAAGATCACGTTCCCGAGGGAAGGCGACGAGTCGCCCAACACCATCCCCGCCGACATCGTCTTCGTCATCAAGGACAAGCCGCACCCTCACTTCCGGAGAGAGGGATCCAATATTGTGTATCCGGTCCGGGTCAGTCTGAGACAGGTGAGTGTGTTTGGTTAACGTTTAAGTAAGTTTGTGTCGACAACTAAGTCCAACAGTAGAGAGTAGAGAGAGCCTTGTCTTCTGGCTCAGCTCACTCCGATACAGATTTCTGTTCTCACGTGAGACATTCCCAGAACAGTTTATGCAGGTGAGGTACTGGGTAAAACTAAGCAGTAAACAAGTAGTTCAATGGCCAATGCTAACTACAACAGCTACTATAATGCTAACTATTCATGCAACAACATCAACCATAACAATGACGACAACTACTATTACTACAACAAGTCAACAGTAATGATTGATTTAACAAGAACTATAGTTATGCTAACCTTCTAGAAATACAACAATGACTACCAATAAAAGACTATAACGCTAACCAATTATTAGTACAATAACGTAATTCTAACAACCGCTAATTCAAAGTGCTTTGCAAATAAAGCTTTCTTACGTACTGTTTCAATGACTACAGTACTGCTTACAGACTGTATATTTCAACTTCTATAGTAATTCTAACTACTAATTGAGTGACTACAACCATATTAACTACTAATTTGGCGACTAAAGCAAGGCTAACTACTAATTCAACAACTACAGCAATGCTAACTACTAATTGAACAACTACAGCAATGCTAACTACTAATTCAATAACTACAGCAATGCTAACTACTAATTAAGCGACTACAGAAATGCTAACTACTAATTAAGTGACTACAGCAATGCTAACTACTAATTGGGCGACTAAAGCAAGGCTAACTACTAATTCAACAACTACAGCAATGCTAACTACTAATTGAACAACTACAGCAATGCTAACTACTAATTCAATAACTACAGCAATGCTAACTACTAATTAAGCAACTACAGCAATGCTAACTACTAATTGAGTGACTAAAGCAAGGCTAACTACTAATTGAACAACTACAGCAATGCTTACTACTAATTCAATAACTACAGCAATGCTAACTACTAATTCAACAACTACAGAAATGCTAACTACTAATTAAGCGACTACAGCAACGCAAACTACTAATTGTGTGACTAAAGCAAGGCTAACTACTAATTGAACAACTACAGCAATGCTTACTACTAATTCAATAACTACAGCAATGCTAACTACTAATTCAACAACTACAGAAATGCTAACTACTAATTAAGCGACTACAGCAACGCAAACTACTAATTGGGCGACAAAAGTAATGGTAACTTGTAATTCAACAACTCAGCAATGCTAACTACTATTTGGGCGACAAAAGCAATGCTAACTTCTAATACAACAACTACAGCAATGCTAACTAGTAATTGAGTGACTACAGCAATGCTTACTATTAATTTGACGACGAAACATAATGCTAAATATTATTTGAGCGACTACAGTAATGCTACTACTAACTACTTTATTGAATATTGTTTTGATTGTTTAAGCGCTTTGTGACCCTGGTCTGGAAAAGTGCAAATACGAATTACTTACTTACTATTTCAATGACTATAGCGAAGCTAATTACTAATTAAATAATACCTGGTAATGCTAGCTACTAATTTAAAAACGACTTATATACTATCTACTAACACAATAAAACCTCAGCTCTGTGATAAAAGCGTTGTAGAAAAACTGTCTGAATGAAAGCGTGGCCTAGTGTTTGAGCACAAGCACGAGTAGGAGGAAAAAGCAAATCTTTACTCGAGTGAGGCTGTTCATGGGAAAATAATATCAATCTAATATCAGCAGAATCAACATGTGCTTCAGCGCCACCTCTCCTGCAGGGACCAGTCACCGTGAATGACACTTACGTAACCACGAACATCATCATCATCACGGGCGCGCTCGCCCACGTGCACATGAGGCAGGATCCTCTTTGTGAGGTCCTCCCACTCCCGACCACTTGCACTTGCACTGGAGAAGTTTGAAGATCCGCCGTCAAAGAGAGTACAAACAGATGAGAGCACGTGTGGTTACCATGACGACCGATGTCTCTGTTAACAAACATGTGACTTAATGATTGTAAAGTCAGTTTTTTAGTCATTATGAACACCTTTCAGATCGTGATGTTGAAGATGATACTACTACGACACCACAAATATAATAATATAACATGTAATATAAGACAACCTAGTAAGTATGTAGTAAGTAATTGTTATTTGTATAGCACTTTTCCAGACCAGGGTCACAAAGCGCTTAAACAATCAAAACAATATTCAATAAAGTATATACTTTAAAGGTCAAGATAAAACTGAGAACACAACAGGAGTTCCAGAAAATCATGGAAAAGCCTGAACAAATAAAAACGTCTTCAGATGTTTCTTGAAAGAGTCAGTAGACTCCATCATTAACTAATATTAGTTAACGTCGCGAATACTTCTACTCCAACTACTACATTGCTTATAATATTCTTAATTTATTGATAATAATAAGCCAATACATGAGTAAACAATGATAATATGAATGTATTTACAATACACATTATTATTGTTTTTGTAGTTGTAAAACCAAATCCTGTAATAACTCACCTATTTTATCATCAATCATAATAATAAAATGAGTAAAATATTAACTATAATATTAGTATAGAAAATATTATGGCAATTAAAAATAAATAATTAAATAATAAAAATAAAAATAATAATAACAATAATAATAATAATAATTATAATAATAAATAATATATTATATAAATACGAAATGGTCCCCTTACACCTTTATTTATTTGTTTATTTATAATATTATTATTAATTCATTCATTTTTTATTTAATTCCACTTTATTTTGTGTAATTATTGATTTAATCAAATTGTTTGCCTTTTTATAACAATACAACGATTTATTTATGTCAATAAAAAATAAATAAACAATCATAATAATAATAAAAATTAAAATTAAAAATAAAATAATAAAAATAATAATAATAATAATAATAATAATAATAATAATAATAATAATAATAATAAAGTTTTAATTGCATTAGGCTACGTTAGCATACAGTATAATGATAACTGTCAATCAAATCACATGTGTCATGTAACTACAATTAAGTGTAAAAAATCTGTACCAAAAAACTGTTATTATTAGTGTAATTATGGTCTTAAGTCTCACCGTCGTTGTCTCGTCCCTGCAGTCCTTGTGCGGATGCTCGGTCACCGTCTCCACCATCGACGGGCAGACGTGCAACATGAAGATCACGGACGTGGTGAAGCCCGGGATGAGAAAGACTGTGGCCGGACAGGGCCTCCCCCTCCCCAAGAACCCGGAGCAGAGGGGGGACCTGGTGGTGGAGTTCGACGTCAACTTCCCCGACAACCTCCCCGGCAACGCCAGGGACGTCCTGAAGCGGCATTTACCCACCTAGAGACCCCCCCGAGGGTGGAGGGGATGAAACCAACTGGTGCTCTTCAGCAAAACGTACAGGTGGACTCGCACACCTGTGGATCATGTGCCATTTCTAATTCCTGAACCCGTGTTTCTACCAGTGCCGTGCATGCTGCCGGCGCCACCACGTCCATGTCCGTGGCTGTATACGCTATATTTGATCTGTGAGGAAGTATTTTAGAACGAGCTGCAGTGCCAAACATGTTCACCTGATGGATCAGTTAATGACTTTATTTATGCTATTTATGCTCAACTGAGTTTGTGACGTCACTGTATTTAGCCACAGACTTGTGCAGATTTTAAAATAAATATTTCCACATGAAAGTGTTTTTTATTCAGGATTTATTTCAGCCCAAAGTTGAACATTATTCAATTTTTATTAAATAAATACAACTAAATACAACCTTTGAGATAGTGAAGACATTTTAAAATAAATATCCATATTTTAACGTCTTTTTCCTCATAAAAACGTTTCATTTAAACTATAATTTAAATATACGTGGTGGTAACCGAGCAATACTACCGAGAGGGGGCGCCACATTACCTCTTTGACCTCTTCATTTAAAAAGAAGAAAACAATTCTGTTGAGCAGGATCTGTTTCCTAAAAAAGATCTAAACCCCGCGAGGTTTTGTCAATAGTGAGAGAGAATATCCGGGGGCGGAGAACACACCTGTTGAGGGACAGTTTACCTGTTGAGGAGGTCTTTGAGATACAGTCAAGAAGCAGGTCAAACCAGAAAACGACGCTGGAGGTGATTTTATTTATTGAATAAATATAATCACCTTTAACATGTTTTACTTTTGTTGCTCGTACATTGAATTCATTGAATTCACTGCTAATAATGACACTATAATTATAATATTATTATTGACGTTTTAACGTCTATAAATAAAGCAATTATACTAATATTATATATTTTTTTATTGTTATATTTTAAATGCTTGAAAGTAAATTAGTATTCTTCATATTATTTTATCGTTTTTATAAATTCAATTATGTGATACTTATTTTGATCCAACCATACATCTTTTTATGTTCTACAATTTGTTTTTGAATGTTGGATTTAAGTCTTTAATTTGGCTAACAATAAAGAAGTTTTTAGTTTAGTTTAGTTTAGTAGTTTTTAATGTATTTTAGTTTAAATATTTCAATAGAAGTACATTAAAAAAAAATCAAGGTGAAGTATTAGAAAGTTTCAAACTGTTTTTTTAGAATCATTTTAGGACATATTTTTATTGACTTATCTTACGTTAAAATAAATGTTGTAATTAAAATAATAATTATAATAATTACTTGCAATATTTTTGTATAATTTTATTACCTGTACATTTAGTGATTTATGTGATAATTATTTTTGTCCAAACATAATTTAGTTTTAATATTGTTTATTTTGGCCAACAATTAAGAATATTGTCATTTATTTCGAATCAATTATTTCAAAAGAAGTTAAAAAAAAAGTTTTATTTTGTGGTGCTTACACTGTTTACACCTGTTTCTAGTTTATTTATTTGATCCATGTAAGTAAGTAAGTAAGTAATTTTTATGTGGAAAGTGTTTATTTAAACAAATGCCATTTAATGTATTGGTTTCTATTTGATAACATGTTACTACTCAAATGATAATTATAATTATCTTGTTATACCACACGAAATTATTGTATTATGTTAACAACACGTTAACAACAATAAGAGTTTGACTCTGATAATCACTTTAAATAACAATATTAATTCTGTATGGTTTTTATTCTAAATGCTTGAAACAAAATGTGTTATTATTTACATCTTTTATCATTTTGATACATTTATCTTTGAATCTCTTTGTAAGTAAGTAAGTAATTTGTATTTGTATTTATAGAGCACTTTTCCAGACCAGGGTCACAAAGCGCTTAGACAATCAAAACAATACTCAATAAAGTATATACTTTAAAGATCAAGATAAAACTGATAACACAACATGAGTTCCAGAAAATCAAGCGGAAAAGCCTGAACAATTAAAAACGTCTTAAGATGTTTTTGTAATGTTGGATTCCCTTATTTGAATTTATTAAATACTATTGTATAATATTTCAAAAACAAGGTAAATATTACAAAGCGTTTAGCCTTATTTTATTTGAAAGTAAGTAAGTAAGTAAGTAATTTGTATTTATATAGTGCTTTTCCAGACCAGGTTCACAAAGCGCTTAAACAATCAAAACAATATTCAATAAAATATATACTTTAAAGGTGAAGATAAAACTGAGAACACAACAGGAGTTCCAGAAAATCAAGGAAAAGCCTGAACAAATAAAAATCTTCACCTTTATTTTGTGATCCTCTGTTTTGTGTGTAACTTTGTAGAAAAAGTACACCTAAAAAATACTTAAAACTAATGAGCTAAAAGTAAAAATATCCATCTCTGTGTTCGGGACAGGTGTAGTGGGTCCCCCCTGGGCGCATGCGCAGTGCGGCAATCGCGTGCTAAACAGGGCAGCTATTGTTAGCCGCGGAGCTGCGAGCAGGTCGTGTCAGAGCTGATCCCCCCTTTCAACACCTACCTGTCGAATATTCTCTCCTCACACCCGGGAGTCCACGACCGAGTCCGGGAACTCCACTCGAGCCGGTGCAGGTGAGCGAGAGAAAGAAAGAAAGAAAAAAAGAAAAAAGTCTCCGCGCAAACAAGTAGTTCGAGGAGGAAGTAGAGAGAAGAAGAAAAAGTCAACAGGTTACCAGCTTCAGATGTTATTACACTTTTAAAAGGAAAATAAATAAAAATGCCGCTCGGACCCTGGAGGAAGAAAAACAAGTCGAAGGAACACCTGGTGGAGAACGAGGAGATGGGCGGAGGAGGACATGGAGTCGCCGGGAGCTTCGGGAAGTCGCCGGTGAACGGCGCGGGTCTGCCGCCTCCACCTGCCAACCTGCGGCCCAAACTGGTGTTCCACACGCAGCTGGCGCACGGGAGCCCCACCGGCCGGGTGGAGGGGTTCGCCAACGTCAAGGAGCTGTACGGGAAGATCGCGGACGCCTTCAACATCAGACCCCCTGAGGTGAGGAGGACTCACCTGTTGATATGTTTATTATTATTATTTTAAAAATGGTGCGTTCACGGACCTCCGCAGACGGTTGTTTGTTTTACTTTTGAAAGAGCAAATACTCAAAGTTAAAGTAAACATTGTGTACTGTGATGGTTGTCAAGCAAAAAAAAAAACCAAAACATTTTATTTATAAACCTGAAAAGTAAACTAATGATAAACTATAACTCTCTTGACTCACATTTAGTAAATGTTGAAGTCTTGCCTTGACGATGTTTTAAACATAAATGGAAGGTTTTTGCTGTAAATAATAATAATAATATAATATATAAACCTTCTTCAATTAGTTGATCCAAAAAAAGTATCATTATATCACCATCTTTTTACTTTAATTATTATTTATTATTATCATTAATTTTATATATATATATATATATATACAGTGTGTATATATGTATATATATATAGATATATATATATATCTATATATATAGATATATACAGTATATATCTATATATATATATAGATATATATATATATCTATATATATATATATATACTTCCTCCTTACTGTTACTTACCTTGTTAAACATTAAACACATTAACAGCTCTATTATATAAAAGTAGTTGTCAACCGCAACCGTACAACACTTTATATAAAAAAAATACTACCGCAATAAGCATATACAGTATAACCAATAATAACCAAATATGCTTTTCATCATGACCACATTTTTAACTTATTACTTTATAAAGTTCGTCTGAAAAGATGATTAGCCTGAAGAGGCTAATTGGAAAAAAACAATTTCCCAAAGGAGACCTTCTGAGGGATCAATAAAGTTCTAACTACCTACCTGAAATCCGGGCGAACAAGAGGTTACGAGAGTCCATTATGACGTAATAATGGCTTCACTCGGGCCAGCTGTAATCACACCCCACTTTGTTTATACAACCAGTCCCTTGGAGGTGGAGACTTCTGGGATTCATGACGCGTGGTGACAAACGTCAATCAATCACAGCAGAGTGGGTGTGGCTATGCTAAATAATATTTAATTTCCAGAAAGTGGGCGGGGCTTAAGAACTTTTTCTAATGTTTATATTTAAATGTAAAGAGAGTTTTGTACAAACAGACACACACTGATGATACGATAGACGTCGTAGATATATTTAAAACTCACTTCAACACAAAAAAATTGAATCAACACGTTGTTGACCTTTAACAAAAAGAAAACCTTCATAAAATAATATTGTACGTTTTGCAACAACAACAAAACAATCTAATGAAAAAAGGAAGTGTGCTTATGAAAGAAATCCACTAACAATGATCTTTAATAAGTTAAATAATCAAATTGTTAGCTACCAAAAACACTTAAACATGATCAGTGGTTTTATATGACACTTTATCAGTTCATATAGAAGTAATTAAAACTATTACATATCATGAAATAAGACGTATGTGACATTAAAATGGACGTGTCCACGTCTTTACAAGCTGTCGTGTTGGTAAAAGATCGTAAAGATGGGTGCGGATGACGTTTGACGAGAATCGTTTTATGATGATGTTGAAGGTTTTAAAAAAAGAAATACATCCTTTTGACGAACCCCTGTGTGAACCAGTTATTACCATGTTATTATCCCTACTCTAAATACCCCAATAATTACACTCTTTGTGTTCTCTTGAGGATGTTTTAAACATAAATGAAAGGTTTTTGCTGTAAAAAAAAAAAGGTATATAATATATAAACCTACTTCAATTAGTTGATCGAAAAAAGTATTATTATATCACCACCTTTTTACTTTATTATTATTAATTATTAATTATTATTATACTTCCTCCTTACTGTTACTCACCTTGTTAAACATTAAACACATTAACAGCTCTATTATATAAAAGTAGTTAAATATTTCAGGTATTTGTATTAGGTATTCCAGCCACATTTTGTGCTATAAAGTGGGGCATCATTTTAATTTAATCCTAACTTAATTTTGTCTGTTTAAAAACACTTTATATAAAAAAAAAACTTACCGTAATAAGCATATATAACCAATAATAAGCAAATATGCTTTTCATATATTCTGAATATACTATTACTTTATAACAAATATACAATATAAAGACAGTAAAAAAAGTTTTTTGAAAGTGATAAATGGTTGGTACTCCTTAATGACTTTTTGAAGTTTTACTTCAGACTGTCCTTTCAGTAGTTTTGGTCGTTCTTAGACCAGGAATTTAGTTTGAGACTCTCCTAAAGATGTATCGGTGGTTTTGGTAGCGCCGTGTGTCGGGGCACGTTTGTCCGTGATCGAGATCGAGCACAAATATTCCTTCTATTACCTCATAATGGAGTCACTCAAAAACCGTTTCACAAAAGTAGGACGATGTGTCTGAGGAGACAAGAGATGGTCAAAAAATCTTGGATGAAAGCAACAGCTGTGACTCATCTATTGTAGCGCGGTGACAAAAATTTTTGCATCTTTTCCATCTCAAGTGGAGTTCCCTGGGCAAACAACACGAGCACTCTGGGAGATTTAAAAGTTAAGTTTTGGGTAAACAGCTTTACACGTCGATTGTGTTTTGGATTAACTTTATTGTTTGGTTTACGTCGAAGGCACACCCTCCCCGCACGCTTACATCTCACGTAATCTCAAAATTTATTTAAACTCTTAACCGGAGGAATTCTACATGAGAGAACCCGCCAACAATGGCGGCTCTTGTTCTTTCCCCCTCGGCCCCGATTTCTGCTGCTCGTCTTGTCTTCTTTTGTCGGTATCACTTTGACAGCGTTGTCACCCTGTCGTTCGGCCCTCGCCGTCCTCCCCCCACGACACCAGTGCGACTTTTGAGAGAGGAATTCGTCTCTGTGTCACTTAAACTTGCAACAAAGGCAGAGCTTCTTATCTGAAACTGAGACCGACGAGAAGTTCTATTCTCCCCCTCCAGGCTCTGAAATGTCTTCATGCTCGTGTGGCAAGAAGCAAGTATCTCTTCTTCTTTTACTTCGTGGAGTTTTTCAAAAAAATGACAGCGGTCGGAACTGGACAAGCCAGTCATTATGAAGCAAGACAGAAGATTCAAACTAAAATAGAAGTTGTCAACAGCAGGGGCGGAGACTTGTTTTCCTGGAATACCTTCGACTTTATTTCTTGAACAAAAACTTGTCAAACCCCTCCATTGAAGTCTAAGACTTAAATACTTGTAAATAAAATGGAATTTCAGGTTTACAACAATTTGCACCATAAAAATATGAGGGATAATTGCGATGTTGATCAATATACATTGTCCCTATCAAATAAACATATAAATAAATGATTTAAATAACCCCTTTTAGCCCAAAAAATTAAAAATATATCACCTCCAGGCCAGGATTAGGACAGTGTGCTGGTCCAAAGTGGCCAAAATTAAAAATAGAAATGACATTTTAAAGTTTATTTCTGCTTAAATTGTGTTAAAATATATTGTATAATATATTTCAGGACAGGATTCAACTTCACATAAAGCATTTTAGCAATTATTTTTTAGTTACCAGTTATAGTGTGCGCATGGTGATATGTCAAATGTTGAAACTTTGATTTTTTTCTTTTTAATTTAAAGATTTTTTAAGCTTTTATTTTCTTTAACAACTTAACATAGTAAAAGCTTTTTATTTTTTTAAATACTCCAGTTACTAAATTCGAATATATTCAAAATGAAGATTTTTTTCCCTACATAGTTTGATATTCTAATTCCAATAATTCCAAATTCCAAATTCACTATTTTTAAATGTGTAGCCTTTTAATTTCAATAGAAAAATGTTGGTATAATAATTCCACGAGATATACAATACCTTTTGTTGTATAATCTATGAATATTTATTTAAAAAAATTGAAATGTTAAATTACATTGATATACTTCCATATATGTCCCACATTCTAGACTCATGGCAGAAATGTTAATATATTTTAGGTCAAACCTACAGAAGAATAAGAAGCTTCCTGTTTAAGCGAGGATTCGTCAAACTAGTTTTGGAGAGTCGTCCACCCTTCAGCCTTTTTCCAAATGATGCAGATTCCTGTCAGTGATGACTCTGTTGCAACATGTCAGGACCATCAGAGACGCTGGAAAGAAATGCTCGCTAACGCTGAGCGACGTAGCTGGTTAAGTCTTGACAGGAAGTCCCAGACGTCCGTCCACAGTGGGCACAGCCTTAAAGGACCCGGACAAATTACCCCCCCGCCACAGTCCAGTGAGTCCAGGGGTCCCTCAGGACCTTCTGAGATCCTTCGGATGTCTTAGAGAGCAATGTTTTCAAGTTCGTCTTCATGGTTTTGGCCTTTATATCTCGTCGCTGACTTTATACCTTTATTTTTCAGGAACATTGTGAATATAATTTTCTGTTTACGGTTTGATATCGTTGACAGATTACTTGGTTGTAGAGGAGAGGGTCCCTTTGATAGCTACAAGGAGTCTTTATTGTCCAGAATCTGGTGATACGATATGGATACAGGAACAACGATACAATATATTGCGATACTGTAGGATATATTTGTAGTATTGTCGAGTACTTGACTCTGGTGTTGTAGTATTTACAGACTACATGACTCTTGACGAAGTCGTAACTGCTTTCATTTGTTTACAAACCAAAATGTGTCCAAACATCAGCTTTAAAAGCTGCTGGAGTCACTGTATCCTCTCGTCCTCAGGCGTAACTGCTTTCATTTGTTTTGAAACCAAAATATGTCCAAACATCAGCTTTAGAAGATGCTGGAGTCACTGTATCCTCTCGTCCTCAGTTGTAACTGCTTTCATTTGTTTTGAAACCAAAATATGTCCAAACATCAGCTTTAGAAGATGCTGGAGTCACTGTATCCTCTCGTCCTCAATTGTAACTGCTTTCATTTGTTTTGAAACCAAAATATGTCCAAACATCAGCTTTAGAAGATGCTGGAGTCACTGTATCTTCTCGTCCTCAGTCGTCACCAGGATCTCACAGGATTTTATCGTTTCTATTTAATTAATACGCTTTTACTTCCTTTTGGAAAATATTTTTTAATTCTTGTAATTAACAATGTGTATTGTCAAGAATCTGACGATGCATATCATGATTCAGAGGCAACAATACGATATATCGTGATACTGCAGTAACAAGGATATACTGTATGTGTAGTATTGTCGAGTACTTGACTCTGGTGTTGTAGAATTTACAGACCACATGACTCTTGACGAAGTCGTAACTACTTTCATTTGTTTTCAAACCAAAATGTGTCCAAACATCAGCTTTAAAAAGCTGCTGGAGTCGACTGTATCCTCTCATCCTCAGCTGTAGCTGCTTTAATTTGTTTTGAAACCAAAATGTGTCCAAGCATCAGCTTTAAAAAGCTGCTGGAGTCGACTGTATCCTCTCGTCCTCAGTCATCGCCGGAATCTGGCCGGAAGATTCTAATGTTCATTAATCTACGATCTAGCTGTTGGAAGTTTAATGGCAACACAAAAATGAAAGACACTGTAAATATGTTAATTGTAAGTTAGAAAAAAACATTTATTTTTATTTTTATACACACAATATTGAAATATAACCCATAGAAAAACCATATATTGATACAGTGCTGTTGAATATCAATATGGTATTATAAAAAGAACCCATAGTAATTAAATGCATCGATATTTTCTTACACCCCTTTTAGCTACTCATGGTGTCACAAGTAGGATGGAGAAGTGTAGGATTGTTAGGTGATGAATAGAAAAAGTAGAAGAATTATGTCAGACCACTCCTACAAGGCCGAGATTAAGCTTCGCCAACAAAGTTCTGGTCCATGTTCAGGTCTTTTAGACCCATGAGGACAGACGGCCGAGGACAGACTGTTGAGTCGAGATGTTCGTCACTGCAACACTTGACTTGTAATCTAATCATCAGGTGCTGTGATTATGACCTGAAAGGAGAAGCTTCAGGTGATACAAACACTCGTCGTATCTGATTTTTACGAGTGCTGAGATCAGGTCAAAGTCTGAAGCCTTCAGGTGTGGCTCGGCAAATTTGCCTTTCCCTGCTCTGCAGATATTTGCCTGCACTTTGAATGTGCCAGGATGCTGAGCTTGTGGTTTTGTTTTTTGTTTTTTTGCATGAAGTGTCTCTTCCATGCTGGCAGTCTGTCTTTTAAATCCAGATTAGGTGCAAGATTTAAAAGTCTGAGATTGTTAATCTGATGATTCCTGAAGTATCCAAGCTGCCGGACACCTCTTCAGAATCATGTGGGTCACTGTACGACACTGGCTTGAAAGTATTTTCAACCTTTGAAATAAATTCCTCTTAATATGATCTTTGTTTTGTTGTTTTTCATAGTGCAGATGAATTTATCCACTCCATTTGAGAATTTAATTCACCTCGTTTATATTATTATTTATCTTCCATAAAAATGTGTCAATATGATGTTAGAAGTTTAATATTATAAGTTTGAAAAACACATTACTTAAAGTACTTAATACAAATGTTTTTCAGGGTGATACATTTTAAATCCCTGCAGCTAGCACTGTTAGCTTACTAGTTGAGCTAGCATATAGCATTCCGTTTAAAATGGCCGTGATTTTAACATGACGGTAGAAAACACCGTTGTTCTACTAGCTAAGGTAGCGAGTATAGCATTTAGTTTCAAATGTTCGTCATTGTTCTTTACAGTAGGAAAAAAAAGTTTTAAGCCTGTATTATGGGGTGATAAATGTTACATCACCGCAGCTGTTGTTGTTAGCCTACTAGCTACAGTAGCGAGTATAGCATTCAGTTGGAAAATGTCCTTAATTTTAAAGGCAGTAGAAAAATCAGCAATATTTCATTTTTAATGAAGCAGGAAAATAAAAATAAAAATATTTTCTATCAAGGGTTAATGCATTTCACATCACTGAAGCTAGCATTGTTACCCTACTAGCTAAGCTAGCAAGTATATATTACTTTAAAATGTCTTTTATTTTACATTACAGAAGGAAAAAAAAACAGTTTGTGTTACAGGGTGGTAAATCTCTCTGAAGCTAGCATGGTTAGCAAAATAGCTTAGCTAGTAAGTATAGCATTCACTTTGAAATTTCCTTAATTTAAGTAGAAAAAACAAAAATTCTATCAAGCGTTACGGAGTGATACATTTCACATCACTGAAGCTAGCATTGTTACCCTACTAGCTATGCTAACAAGTATATATTACTTTAATAAATGTATTTTATTTTAAATTACAGTAAAAAACAACAACATTTCATTTTGTGGTAATTCTCTCTATAGCTAGCATTGTTAGCCAAATAGTTTAGCTAGTAAGTAAAGTCTTCACTTAAACATTTATAATTTTAAACTTAAAGTAGAAAAAAAAAGCGTTACAGGGTGGTAATTCTTTCTGAAGCTAGCATTGTTAGCCAAATAGTTTAGCTAGTATGTAAAGTATTCACTTTAAACTTTTATAATTTTAGATTAAAGTAGAAAAAAAAAGGGTAACGGGGTGGTAAATCTCTCTGAAGCTAGTATTGTTAGCCAAATAGTTTAGCTAGTAAGTAAAGTATTCACTTTAACATTTATAATTTTAAATTTAAAGTAGAAAAAAAAACGTTACGGGGTGGTACATTTCACATCACAGCAGTTAGTATTGCTCACCTACTAGCTAAGCTAGCAAATATATTTTATTTTGGTTACGCTCAAATCTACTCTTACGCTCCTCTCAGCAGACAACAACAGAAGCAGACCTCAGGTGTGTTTACCTGCGTGTTTTTCTACCTTTTGATGAGGCTGTTTGCACGTGGGGAGGAAGAGGAAGGCGTTGCCACGGCAGCCGAAGAGCAGCTGCAGCTTTTTAGGACTTTGTGTTACAACAACAAACTATTCGAGGGCGTCATAACACACCCAAGTCCACCGCTGCGATAAAGAGAAACTTACATTTGTTTGAACGTGACCAGGGGGGGGGATTTGAACCTTCTGCTGGAGGAGTTTAAAGAGCCTCCCTGGATTAATCTCTTCCTGCTGAGCGGAGAACCTTTGCTCCAGAACCTGAAGATAACCACCAGGAGCCTCATGAATCTGATGAATCACCAGGTTTATTTCCAAGATCCAACCAGAGTTTGATTAACCTGGACTGGAAACTATTCAACCTGCGGCTGCATGAACTTCCCGGAGACCTCGGTGAATGATTACACACCTGAGATGCTGATTAATGTGTGTTCTCGTTCACTAACAAACACACAACGCTGACTCTGCATTGTTAGGAGGAACAAGCGTTAGTGACCAGAGGAGGAACTATCTCGACCCATATTCAAATATATTCTAGTGTTGAAAACAGCAGGAATAAAGTACGAACGGCAAGAAAAAAAAAATTGGTTTCATGAAAAATACATCTGAAAATAATGCTGAATAAGCAAGATTTAGTCTGTTTTTTTATTCAAAAAGATAGTCACATACACAGTTTCTGTTTACTCATTTTTACTATATTAAAGGTTAATATTTCTATGTAAACTTGACTTAAACAAGTGTCTTGGTGTGTGAAGAGTCACTGGATAATGTTACTTGAGAGAAAATACCATATTTTTTACAAAACAAATCAACGTTCAGACAGTAAAATCAATTCAAAAGAATGTTTTTTTTTTTCTTTTTGTTCTACATGACAGGACAGAACGCAGTAAAAATCTAAATTGTAAAGATCTATCTCTGGAGAAAAGTAGAAAGAGTAGAGGTGAAGGAAAATATCGATACACTTAAATATTTCAATATGGATATTCAAAAGCGCTAGGTTGTTTTTTTTCCCCCAGAAAATATATTTTATTTTATTCTAGTTCTTCTATCATGTATGTTTCATTAAAGTGTGTCATTTTTTTAAACTTATTATTAAAATGAAAAAATGTTTGTTCATTTTTGTGTTACAATTAAACATCCGACCAATAGCTGGCAGCAGTCATTACGTAATTCGCAGCTTAAGGAACAATAAAATCTGGCGAGACTCCAGCGATGACTGAGGACGAGAGGATACAGTGACTTTTAAAGCTGATGTTTGAACATATTTTGGTTTCAAAACAAATGAAAGCAGCTCCAGCTGAGGACGAGAGGATACAGTGACTCCAGCGGCTTTTAAAGCTGATGTTTGGACATATTTTAGTTTCAAAAAGAATGAAAGCAGTTACGACTTTGTCAAGAGTCATGTGGTCTTTAAATTCTGCAACACCAGAGTCAAATACTCGACAATACTGCGAATATATCCTTGTTACTACAGTATCACTATATATCGTATCGTTGATGAAGTAAATGTAAGCGACTTTCTTCGGAACAGTTTGAAATGCTCGTAGATATTTCTAGAACACAAATGACCGTATTTCAAGCGAGGACGCAGTAGTGGGAGGTGAAGAGTCTGTTCCTGTGAGTCCGTGCGTCACAGAATCTGCAGCTACACCTGCTGGCGTGAATGTGCAACGACACCCGGCTGGATAGGAGAGACTGACGGAGACGTTGCTCTCAAAATATCCTCTCAGCCTCTTCTCTCCTCAAGAGGCCTCCTGCTATTATCACCTCATTCTGTTAGAGCCTGGTAACCCACGGCAACGCCTGAGTCGGTGTGTGTGTGTGTGTGTGTGTGTGTGTGTGTGTGTGTGTTGGCACACAAAGGTCCAAACCAGAGCGACCTCGCTGCCAAAGGCTGATTAGTGAGCAACGTTCCTGGTGCTGATGAATGAGAATGAATCCATGCCTCGGTTTTTCTCTGGTCAGAGACTCAAAACTGTTTCATTTAACGTTAAATAAAAAAGGTCAAATCTTATTTTTATGTTTTATATGTAACACACCGAACCTTGTTCCCTGTTGCATCTATTATTGACCTTTTATCTTTAATTTTGTTACTTTATTAGGGTTTATTTTGGTCTTCCACATCTTTAAATGCGTCTTCATTCGTGGACTGATTCATGGTTTGTTTTTGGAAACAAGAAGCTGCTGCACCCACATTTAAATATTTTTAAAAAGCTTATAAATATCTGGAGAGTGATTGGTTCTCGCTCCTAGAGCCCGATTGGTTGATGGAACCACATTAGATTATCGCTTTTTTTGGTACGAAATTAAAAGTGCCAATGTTTTCTTTACCTTTAGAGTATAATGAGATGTATCGAGTTGTTGTTATAACCATGTTTTATGCAACACATGAGAGCTATAAAATAAAAAGCTTATCTGTACATAAAAGTCTCATGTGAACTGTTTGTGAGAGAAGTTTCACCTGCAAATGTCAAGAATTAATGTGGAAACATCTAAAAAGAAGATAGTGTTAGATAAAGACACCTTTAGTGACATGTATACGATTTTATTAGCCTGAAATGATTTAAAATCAAGACTTGTTTCACATCTGTTGTATATCTTTTGAAATGACAGTTATTTACATTTGACAAGGCAACAAACACAGTATACAGTACATCTTGGTCATGGCTGTTATTTTTTTGATCCTTGAGCGATTGAGTTTGAATCAACTAATTAAGTAAAAGTTATTTGTGAGTCAGTAGATCATCGAACACAGAGATCGTTCCAAAGCTTAGGAGCAACAGTCTGGAAGGATTTCTCTCCTCTGGTCCTGAACCGTGTTCAGGAACCATCAGTAGATTCTGATCCACAGACCTCAGAGCCCGAGCTGGGGTGTAAGTCTGGATCAGATCAGTGATGGAAGGTCTGACCATGAATAGATCTGAAAGTAAGAACCAGAATTTTAAAAATGATCCTGAAATAAAACTGGCAGCCAGAGCCAAGAGTTTTAAGGATCGTGGAAATGTGAGTTCTTCTACTATAGCCTGTTAGAATTCTCGCTGCAGAGTTTTGTATTAACTGAGATTTAAAGAAACGGTTATGACTAACACAATGATCTCACAAGCATTGAGTCAAAAAATGAATAAAGAGAATTGAAAATAAAATATTTTCATGTCGAAAATGATCTCTTATGATTACACAAATAATTTAAAGAACATGGTTCTTGAAGTAAATAAAACGTGTCAGAGATAAGAATTAATATTTCTGCATGATTTATGTTATGACATTTGTTTAATATTTGATCCTTTATAGTAAGATTTGTATTATGAGGATTTAAACCTTTCATGAATAACAGGATTTATAAGATGTCAGACACGATGGAACTGTTTAGATGTGGAAATATGACAAAAGAATAAAATAGAAATGTTAGATTATTCACCTAAAACCCTTTGAGGATATGAAATAAATCTAAATTATTGAGAATAAAAGTCAAAAATGAAATAAGAAAGTGTCTTTAAAAACAGTTGAAATCACATCAAAGTGAATGAAAGCATCATCATCATCATCGTCATGTGTTGCAGATCATGTTCTGCACGCTCAACACGCACAAGATCGACATGGACAAGCTGCTGGGCGGCCAGATCGGTCTGGAGGACTTCATCTTCGCGCACGTCAAAGGGATCAAGAAGGAGGTGGAGGTGCACAAGTCCGAGGACGCTCTGGGACTCACCATCACCGACAACGGCGCCGGATACGCCTTCATCAAGGTGAGGTCCACAGAGAGACAAATGATAAGTATATAGTAATATAGTCACAAAGAGAGTTTCCACGACTGATGGAGAACTATATGTATCGGTGACATCGGAATATTGATGGTTTAGTTTAACATTTTAAATGTTGAACTCTGAATTTTTTTGTTGAGATGTTTTATTTTTAATAAGCATTGAAGTATTTTTTGTACTAATTAAATTCAATCATTTATATATTCAAACAATTAATTTATTCAATAGAATAATTTACTTAAATCATTTCTATATTCAAAGGTTGATCTTTTTATATGCAGTAAATATTAATATGTGAATTAAAAAAATCCAATATTGTCAATATATTTTTTTACACCAAGTTTGATATTCTAATTCCAATAATTTCAAAATACACTTTTATAAATTCAATATATTTTAACTCGTAGTCTTTTTAATTAGTTATAAAAATGTTGTTACAAAAAAGCCACCAGACAATACTAGAAGAGTACTGAGCTACTATGAACGATCTTTCAGCCAATCATGCGACAGGCAGACGATCATGTGACGACATAAAAGCAGTAGTTCGGTACTGATTTGATATCATCTGTTGCTACTACTGTACAAACCACCTGTAAAATATTAGAGAATATATTTTAGATGTATTGTGTTAGTAGTATCTGTTTGTGATCTGTTTGGAGAAGAAACTTGCATTCCAGTGTTACCTTTTATACATTTCTCCCGCAACTCTGGAAGCCGACAATGATTCCGCCTCCATGTTTTTTTTTTTTTTAAATGTGTCGCAACAATAGTTAATATTTAACTAACAAATTCTTGGTATAATATTTAGGACCATATGTGTTCCCCTATTAGTGGTTACACAATTGGAATAAGAATATCAAAAGCCACAGTCTAGTTTCAACCATTGAATACAGAATTTCAAAAACAATTATTAGATTCAATAATTAATACATTAAAATGTTGAATTTCTCTTTTGTGTTTTAAATAATTTAAGAATTTAGGAAATATTCATATTTTACAGATAGAAAAATTTATAAAAAAGCATTTATTCTAACTCCAATCATTTGAAAATACCTTTTCCAAAAATAAATATTTGCACATAGATTTATTTACTATAAGTTTGATGTAAAATATTGAAAGTTTTGTATTAAATTATAGTAATGTATATAATAATAATTTGATCTAATTTCCCAAAGAAGCTCTCCAGAGAGATTAATAAAGTTAATTTAATATAATATAATATAATGTAATATGATATGATATAATATAATATACTAAAATAAAAACGAATTAAACCATTTAATATACTTATAATTTAATTTAAATATTTAGTACAAAAATGTATTATATAGAATTGATTGGATTCAATTATTTAAAAGAAAAAATAATTAAATGCCTAAAATAAACTACAATATTTCAATTAAGATTCCAATCTTTGAAATGTTTAATTCGTTGAATATTCCGATGCCACTGGGAACACGGTGTGTTTTTAAAAGTAGATCCTGTGCAGGTCAAGTGTTAATGCAGGCCTTGTTCCCTCTGGACCTGCTGGTTGGTATTTGGCCTTTTGTTTTTTTTTCCAGGCACTAATGAGCTTATTGACAGGAAGTCACTCATGTGTGCCATCATGTGACTCGTACGCGTCACTGCAGGTCCAATCTGTTCCACAGGACTCAAACCCACGTGATCGTCAACATGAAAACAAACGTATATATTTATATTGACCTGTTCATTTCCTCGCCAGCGCATCAAGGAGGGCAGCGTCGTGGACAAGGTGAAGGTGGTCTGCGTGGGCGACCACATCGAGAGCATCAACGGCCGCGACATCGTGGGCGTCCGACACTACGAGGTGGCGCGCATGCTGAAGGAGCTGCCCCGCGACAAGAAGTTCACCCTCAAGCTGGTGGAGCCCATGAAAGCCTTCGGTGAGGCGTGACCCCCGGCGTGACCCCCGGCGCGACCTCCGGCGTGAAACGTTGAACTCTTTGTCTTTTCGTAAAACAGAAATGCTGGAGCGGAGGTCGAAGGGAGGGAAGCCGGTGAGCGAGAGCAAGATGGGCACGGGGAAGGGGACGCTCAGACTACGAGCCAAGGGTCCGGCCACAGTAGAGGAGGAGGTACTCGCACCGCACTCTCTTCTTCGCCTCCCTTTCTTCAGTTTAGTTTTATATCGTGAACGGTTTAATTTTAACACTTTTGTCTCGCAGCCGACAGAGTTTGAGGAGAAGGCAGTGAGCAAAGTGGACGACCTGCTGGAGAGCTACATGGGCATCAGAGACACAGAACTAGGTGAGTTTCTATCCTCCTCTGAGGAACACATGATCCAGAACAAGGGGTGTGAAGCTCAGTCACACATGGGTCCGACATCATCATGAATCATCATTAAAGCCGCCGACGAGGACGGCTGCCTCTCCAGTAGCTCCGCAGCAATTTCTATAATTTTCTGTTTTTATTCATTTTTTTTACTATAATTTTTTAAATGGATACTTTTGTTCTTTTTAAACAATTCAAACAATCAATAAAGTTTTACCTTACCTTACCTTACCTTAACATCTATTGGTACTCTGGTTTACCTAACTTTCACATTAATGTTCTTTACTTACTTCAACGTTTACTATTATTGTCAAGTCACTGTAGAATTCTCGACATTGATAATTTCCTTATCATCAAAGTCAACATATCAACATAGAATTAATCTACTTAAATAACCCTTTCGTTTCAAGAAAATATCAAGTGGAAATGATTTAAGTTAAAACAGAAACAGGATGTTATTCCTGCAAGAAACTTCAAAAATTATTATATCAAAAGTCAAAAGGATTTCATTTAATGAATTCAAAATGTGGAATCTTACGCCATACTTGAGATATAAACATTTCTAATTTAGTGAAATAAAATTGATGTATTGTGTTTATTAACATAGTATTAATACATTGTTATTTATATATAGCACCTTTTACCTAAAGCCAGAATGGAAAGGAATGCAATCACCGTTAGTTTATCAGTGACGTCAGAATATTGAATGATTAAAATAAACGTTTCAAATGAAGAAACTTTTAATGAAATGTTGTTATTTTTCAACCAATTTCAGGAATAATTTAATTCAATAGTTTCTAACTTAAAAGGCTGAATTTTATATATATATATACAGTATATATATATATATAATCCTATTGTTTTCAAAATGAATGCATTTTTATTCATAGAGTTTAATATTCTTGTTCCAATAATAAAAAGATAAATTTGATTAAGTCTATATTTTTTGATTATTGCCTTCATAAATCTATATAGAAATGTTGGCACTATGATACAAGCATTTATTTATTGAATTTAAAAAATGCTTAAACTGAAATATTTAATGTATATTATATTTATATGTATTCATATTATTAATTTAATTATTGGGGGAAAAAACCCTCTGTATTTTTGAAAATATTATACTTTCTATACTAGAAATTAACATTTAAATGATGAAATTACTGTATTTAATTAATTACAATGAAATTCTTTTAAAAAAAAATGAACATTTCAATAAATAAATTCAAAGCTCCAAAATTTAACAACCATTTAATATTCTGATGACAGTGATATACTTCAGTACAACCCAATATTAGACATGTCTTGTCAAAGAAAATATGAATAAAGGTAAAAAAAACCCTGTATATACCGAGATACTTCATGGAGATACAGAGTAACATGTTGACGTCCGCAGCTGCTACGATGGTGGAAGTCGGTCGCGACAAGAAGAACCCGGACGAGTTTGCGATGGCGCTGGACGAGACCCTCGGGGACTTCGCCTTCCCGGACGAGTTCGTGTTCGACGTGTGGGGGGCGATCGGAGACGCCAAGCAAGGTCGATTTTAAATCCAGGAACGACTCGACGAACGGGGACGAGGGGGGGGTTAGATCGCCGAAAGAGTCCGGCCGGCGCTCTAGACTAGTTTCACACTGAACCGGCCAAGAGATAGCTTTTGTCAAATCTGATCTCTGAACGGTACTTTTAAATCACACTTTTGTGCAATTTTGACCACACAGATGCTTTTTATAGATTCTTTTTATATGAAGAGGATGATTCTACTGTAATGATAGTCCGACCCCGGCTGTGGTCTTGACCGTCCGTGGTCGTGCGGCAGGAAAAAAAAGTCCAGAACACACCTTCCTATCAACGATGTTCCTTCAATAATACACTGGTTTTATTAAACGATGGACCTTTTCATTCAATTCTGCTGCTGGTTCCTTTATCGTCGCTCTCGTGGAGGTTGTAGGTTCGAATCCAGCTTCGAGTAAATCCGTGTTATCGCCCTGTGTAGCTGGGACTCCAACACAAGCCGAGGAAAACGAGCGATTGTAACGATGAATTTAAATTGGAATAACTTCTTCACCTGCAGGTGTCAGTAGAGAGCAACGTCAGTTGCGAGTTTTTGCACAAAATCTATCATGATTTATGATCGTCTTCGTCTCCCTTTGGAGCTTCTTTTTAATCGAATATGTATATAATTAAAACTTATTGTTGTTTAACATGTTCTTATCAGGTGATTTAAAAAAAAATACATATTTTAAAAACGATTTAAATAAAAGTCTACTTTTTATTATGAGCACATGTGAGATTAGATGTCGGTTATTCAGTTGTTATCTGTGACCTTGTTGTTTTTAAACGTTACCACACAAAATAAACACTATTGTGATATACAGAAGGTAAAATCTACATACAGCGTTTTTATTTGAGTTTATCAGCTGAAGAAAAGCGTGACGATCCGAGTCAAAAAACGAGCGACGGCAACGATTCCGTACAACAAAACTTTATTGTCACACTTGTGTATAAAATACATCAAGACACCGGCGCTTCCCTTCCGTTGTAGTGTTGAAACAAAAAAACAGATAAAACACAGAGGATACGAGTTCCTTCACAGAGTGCAGTGAATGCTGGGTACATAAGTGGAGTTGGAAGACCGTCACTGGGAAGTTTTAGCGCTTGAATCCGTGAAGATGAAGAAGAAGGTCGTACGACGAACAGAAAAGGTTTGTACCGGAGCACCAGCAGCTTCTACGTTTGGCTTTTTTAATCTTTTTCTTTTTTTTTGGCTGATTCACAAGTGGAGGTGGACGGTGAGGTCACAGGGGTCAGGTTGTGGGGGTAGTGGGGGGGTCGCTCTGAGGAAGTGTAGCCCTTCACAGTCGGACGAAGACTCCTCACAGCTCGTCTGTGGCGTGACCTTCATGAGTGTCGCCGGTTAGCTTCTCCTGAGCCTCCTTCATCCCGGAGATGACTGACAGAGAGAGGGCAGGGGTCAACCAGGGGTCATTCAACAAACTGTGTGCGTGAAAGTTACCGTGGTCTGCGTTGCTGTAGTAATACTTGTAGTTGGCGTTCCCGTTCTTGTTGGTGATCTCGGGGTGAACCTTCCCGCTGGGATCTGGGAGGATTTCAGAGGAAAAGCAAAGACTTGATAAACTTGACTTTCACAAGCGAGAAACCAAGACATACCCAGGAAGAGAATGCGAGGAATGTAGCCTCCGTCCGGGCTGAAGCTTTTGTCCGCCGGCTCCTCGTCGTCCTGGCGACGACCACAACACAGTCATGACGCGTTCAAAATGGCCGCTGGGATGTCAACACCTCACATGTCTGTATGTACTCAGTGTGTGTCTGTTTGTAAACTCTCTTTTAATTGAAATATTGACACTAGAAAATGCTCTTAAGCTCCACCCGCTGACTTGTTTACCATAAACACGCCCACTCTGCTGTGATTGGTCAAACATTTGGGTTTGTCACCACATGTCATCAATCCCAGAAGTCTTTGCCTCCAAGGGACTCATTGTATAAACAAAGCGGGGCATGATTACAGCTGGCTGGAGGAGGGGTGAAGCCACTATTACGTCATTATGGACTCCGCTCTCGTAACCTCTCGTTCGCCCAGATTTCAGAGCAACTTTATAAAGTAATAAGTTGAAAACATGGTCTTGGTGAGGGACTCACTGCATCTTGGAGAGAAAGACTTCAACATTTGAAACATGCGAGTGATTTAGGAGACTTTATACATTGGTTGACCTTTAAACAACATACAATTCTAGGCCAGTAGAAGTGACTCACCTCCAGGTTGATCATCACAAAGTTATGTGCCAACTCAGCGATTTCCTTGGAATCGGAAAACTTTGGCTTCAGAGCTGATCAGAAAAAACGAAACATAAGATTCACTTTCAACCGTTATGACTCGTGTAGAGCGGTGTTCTGGCAACATTCTGTCGATACCAAACGTATCACGTACACGAGCAACAATACCATTTATAGTGATACTGTAGTAACAAGTATATATTTGTAGTATTGTCAAGTGCTTGACTCTGGTGTTGTAGTATTTACAGACCACATGACTCTTGATGAAGTCGTAACTGCTTTAATTTGTTTTCAAACCAAAATATATATCCTCTCGTCCTCAGTCATCACAAGGATCTCACAGGATTTCATTGTTGCTTTAGCTGCATAAGACGTAATGACATCTAGTGGCCGGATGTATAATTGCAACACAAAAATGAAAAAAAGCCGGTACTTTTGGATTTAAATTGTAAATAAAAAATGGATACAGTGCTACCGTTTATATCGAAGCTCCATATCTATGTGTATTGATTTTTTTTTTTTTACACCTGTGCTACATTAAAGTAAACGTTTGAATGGCTGTCGTACCTTTGCAGGCTCCACACCAGCTCTTGTGGATGAGGACCATCATGGGAAGACCGCTGTCCGAGAAACAAACACAAGGTATATTAGCCGTGTCGGAAGCTAGCTCACATCGTAGCCTTCGACAGGCTTTAGCTCCAATTAAATTTAGAATTTACATTTATAGCTAATTTAATATACAGCATTTAAAAATAGGGTTAATACCAATTTGACTGCAGGTGGCAGTAGCGGTCTGGAAAAACCCACTAGAATGAGGGGCTAATGCTGCAGGTAGTTTCTGAACACAGTGACATCTCAAACTAAAAAACAACACAAACCTTTGATACTTTGTAACTTATTTGTTATGCTTTTCCTTTTTTTTTTAGAAACAACTGTCAATTTTCAGCACTGCCATCAAAAATGTGATATTTCATTCAGCACAGACTGTTTTACAAAAAAATAAACTTATGGTTGTTCAGTAAAGGCAATTGTAAAATTCATTATGACCAGCAGGTAGTGATCCGGGAATTGAAGGCATCAAGTTAATCCTGTTAGACAAACTTTTCAAGACAATTGAGGTTGTAAATGCTTGAAAGAGGGTGTGATATGAGGGTGTGATATGAGGGTGTACCTGGCCTCGGACTCCTTCTTGCCATCCTCCAGTGTCCTCCAGTTGATATTGTCTCCGTATCCTGTTCAAAAATATGAAAAATGACTTTCGTTTTTTTTTAATAAATGTAGACATAACATAAGAAAATATTTATTTACAATACAAACCATCATAGGATCTCAATTTACTTTGATTTTATCACAAAATGTTTATTATTAAAAAAGTTTTCAACACTAATTTTTCAGCATTACTGTGACTTTTAACAACATCTAACACAAACTTTTAACACTTTACTAGCTTCACATGGCACAGATTTCGAATGTTCAATAGACATCAATAGAAGTTAAATAGATTTAAAATGAGATAGATTTGTTGACTCTGCTGTGACAAGAAACCAGATCCCTCTGGACCAGGACACTGGTTCTGAGGATCCAGGATGTGGGAACACAAAAGACCTGCTGCTGAACTCAAAACCAAATAAAAAAACTGGTTTTATATTTATTTCCTTGTCTTACCTCTGCTGTCGGCAGCTCCGACCACATTCTGGAAAAAGGTTAGCGACACAAACGCGTGCGCGAAGGAGGCAAAGGCGACATTTAACAGAGAAGTCTTCATTTTGAATGTTGTCATCGACGGCTAGCGACCGAGTGAGTGCTAGCGGCGCTGGGTCGAATGTCAACCCGGAAGTGATTCATTTCACTTACGTAAAATAAACCTGATTTTTTTTTTCTCTCGAAAAATAGAAAATAGACACATAAGTAATAACATGAATATTAATATAATAATAAAAAAATACAACAATAACTTTTTAAACAATTAACAAATCCTCAGAATCATAACTCGGATTTAAAAGAAAAAATACATCTGGAAAGAAAATAAACGTTTAAAGCAACGAAACAATTTCATTTTAATTTACATCTATTCATACATTTTTATTTCTAATATTTATGCGTATTTGTGTGTTCCTTTTTTAACCTGTCAGTCATTTGTGAGTCTTCTCCCCTGGGCCAATCGCGATCGAGTATTCCCTTCAGAGGGCGGGTTACAGTCATTACGTCACCTTCACACCACCGCGTGCTTCATCTGAACGGTTCATGTTGTCAAGCTAGACAAGTGAAGCATGTCAATACCGGAAGTAGTAGCAAGCAAAGGGCATTTTGAACGAATTTAAAAGATACTTATTCGGTCTAATTGAAGACGTCTAATGAAAAATTATATCTGAAATTATTACAGAGTATAATTTAATATAATTGACATCTTATATGTATATCGAAATGGCCTTGATGGATTTAAAAGCAGGCGGAAATGATTCGCCTTTTAACTAACTTGATACTTTTGACTTAGCTGCGCTGCTGAGCTTCACTGAGTCGACAACAGTTTCACCGTCTGTGTCAATTCGCGGAAAAAGGTAAATATTCCTGAACAGTTTACAGCTATAAACACCCATCGTGTCACATGTCTGAGTTAAAACTACAACCTGTCTTTTTTTTTTCGATGATGTCTCCCAGCATGAACTAGCTTCTAAGGCTAAAGCTAACATTAGCTGCTGTAGCTTCACTTCGCTCTATAAGCTAACATTAAAAATGTCACGTGAAAGATCAGCGTCAGTGACAACGACTGGGTCGTGATGTTCACAAAAATACTATTAAACTTTAGTCAGTGTCTTGTCATTGGAGAGGATCGAAACTTACTTGCACGATTCACGGTGCGTTTAAAAAAAAACAACAAGTATAACAAGGCCTTCTATTGATGACATGCAATATTCTCACATGGTTGTTGTTGTTTCAATAAACTGTTGAATTGTTTTTAGCTTTTGCTTTATTTGCAGATCACCATGAATCAAGAAAAGCTCGCAAAACTCCAAGCACAAGTCCGGATAGGTGGAAAGGTAACTATTTTGATAAGTATTTATATTTAAGATGGTTTAAAAATAGATTTTTTTTTTATTGCTGACACATTTGTTGTGTTAGCTGTTGTTTGTGTAAGGAGTGGGGATGGAATTCAGCATCTGTCAAGCTTTTCTTCCTGACCTCAGCATTCCTTTTATCATGCTGGGCCTCTGCCTTTCTTTTCACGTGTGTAGTGGGTGTTTTCTCACAACTGCACACTTGGTGGTGGTGTTATTCCACAGCAGTGACACGAGAAATTGTTCAGCGCTGGTAGAAAGTATGTGCCACCTGTTCGAAGAACCTCTTAGTGTTTTGTCCAACGATCATTTGAAGACAAAGTCAGTAAGTAATATTTGTAGAGCGCTTTTCTAGACCAGGGTCACAAAGCGCTTAAACAATCAAAACAATACCCAATAAAATATATGCTTAAAAGGTCAAGATAACACCGAGACAAACACAGGAGTCTCAGAGAATCAAGGAAAATCCTGCACGAATAAAAATGTCTCAAGATGTTTCTTGAAGGAGTCAGTAGATCATCAAACACAGAGATCGTTTCAAAGCTTAGGAGCAACAGTCTGGAAGGATTTCTTTCCTCTGTTTTGGAACCGTGTGTGAGGAACCATCAGTAGATTCTGATCCACAGACCTCAGAGCCTGAGCTGGGGTGTAAGTCTGGATCAGAATCATGAATAGATCTGAAAGTAAGAACCAGAATTTTAAAGTTCGTCCTGAAAGAAAACTGGCAGCCAGTGAAGAGATTTCAGGATCGCGGAAATGTGAGTTCTTCTACTAGAGCGGCTCAGAATTCTCGAGTTTTGTATAAACTGCAGACGAGACGGATCCTTCTTGTTAAGACATGAAAACAATAGCAATAGTCCAGATGAGGAGATACAAACGTGTATTAAAAATGAAAGCCTAAATTCCAAATAAATCCGATCATGCCAAAACTAGAAAAGTCAACTTTTGCTCTTTATCTTCCAGGGAACGCCCCGCAGGAAAAAGAAGGTCGTTCACAAGACGGCGACAGCTGATGACAAAAAACTTCAAGGGTCTCTAAAGAAACTGGCAGTGAATAACATCGCAGGAATAGAAGAGGTGAGGCTGCGACGTTTTTGTGAAAAAATACCTCCTACTAATCTTTTTGTCGTCAGGTCAACATGATCAGAGATGACGGTACGGTGATCCATTTCAACAACCCCAAAGTCCAGGCCTCCCTGTCCGCCAACACCTTCGCCATCACGGGCCACGCAGAGACCAAGCAGGTCACAGAGATGCTGCCGGGCATCCTGAGCCAGCTGGGAGCCGACAGCCTCAGCAGCCTGCGCAAGCTCGCCGAGCAGTTCCCACGGCCGTGTAAGAAAATACTCCTTATTTACTTATAACACTTCGTCTTATTCAAATAGAAATATCACACCCGAAACTCCTCCCTCCCCAAAAAACATCCCTGGCCGCAATATTAACAAAATTATTAAATAAATGTATATAGAAAAACCCAAAATGAATCACCGTTACAATATATAAGATTACCTGGATGCATAGTGGCATTCTGTAAGTATAATAGAAATAAAAACAAAACGACAAAGTAAATCAATAAAATAAAGTTCCATCCGGTTGCTCTTAGTTGTGAATAGTGCGATAATCTTGAATCCCGGAGAAGATGTGTAAAAATAAATCTATTCAACCATTCCTAAAATAAAAAAAAAGCCATTAAGAAAAATATATATATATATATATATTTTGTTTGCTTTTAAAGCACATTTTATTCTTAGTGGTTTATATTTTAACTAAGATACAAATATTCAGCGTTTGGTTTTCATGTTGCAATTAAACTCGCCTGCCCGATGAAAGCAATAATTGCAAACATCAGGAACAATGAAATTCCGGGTGATGACTGAGGACGAGAGGATACAGTCAGCCGTTTTTAAAGCTGATGTTTGGACATAATTTTGATTTGAAAACAAATAAAAGCAGTTACGACTTCGTCAAGAGTCATGCGGTCTGTAAATACTACAACACCAGAGTCAAGTACTCGACAATACTACACATATATTCTTGTTACTGCAGTATCACTATATGTCGTATCGTTGCCCCTGTATTGATTCTTGCCAATACACACCGCTAGTAGCTAGAACAACAATTCAAACTCTTCAAATGCTGTTTTGTCGTCAGTTTAATATAATGTGTTGAACTTGGCTTCAAAGTGATAATTGTGTAATCTAAGTATCGTAGCACTTGCTGTCTTCGAGTGCTGAGGTGTTACGAGCCAGTGTTAAGATAAAGAGCCCCTCAGGGGAGCCAGAGAACTCGCCGATGAGACGCTTTTTTGTAGTGAAAGTTTGCGGAGGCTTAACACAGCCGCGCCGTCACACTCTAACCTCAGAGTGATGTGTAGTTTCCCTCGGCGTATCAGCCATTCATTAGTTCTCTTCACGCCGCCGCCTACATCTCTAACAGGCGTGCAGATGAGCGTGACACATTTACACTGCGCTGTTTGTTTTATGAAACCGCTGCAGAGCTCAGCTTGACTCGCTCTCAGTTCGGAGCTCTCCGGGTGACGACCTGGTTCGCTGGACGACGCTCCTCAGAGGTCGTCAATCGTCGTCACGTTGAGATGAGACGCTTTCGTAAACACTGTGGAACAAATGGATCGTAGACTAAACTTATTTACGGTTAATGGCTAGTGATATGGATGTTAAGTGTGACTGTTGCTTCCATCCCAGAGTAGATTTATGACCATGATGCTAACTTTCTAATGATTCATACTAGGCTGTGTATTCATGATACAGGGACTTAGATACTGTAGTAACAAGGATATATGTGTAGTATTGTCGAGTACTTGATGCCGGTGTTGTAGTATTTACAGACCACATGACTCTTGATAAAGTCCTAACTGCTTTCATTTGTTTTCAAACCAAAATATGTCCAAACATCAGCTTTAAAAGCTGGTGAAGATGACTGTATCCTCTCGTCCTCAGTCATTGCCAGGATCCCGCATGATTTAATTATTTCTTTAGCGGCAGATGACGTAAAGACTGCTGCCATGTAGAGGACGGAAGTCTAATTGCAACACTAAAATGAATGTTAATTCTATATAAAAAACACGAAATATTGCATTTTTAAAATATTTTAAAATATCGCTACAAGTGTATAGATGTTTTATTACATGCCTACTTAATACCAGGCGACATGTTTCGGTGCTAATATGGATATTTGTAGTTCAGACAGGACGTCGGTGATGAAGGTTAAGTTCATACAGTCATTTTACAAAATAAAACTCTGTTGAAATACTTTAAATTGCTTTTAACTTTTGAACATAAACATACTTCATAACCAGCACTTGGGCCCACAAACACATCCCTATGTAAAGTATAAAGTTTTATTGTGTACTTGGGCTGCACTGGTAATTAAAAGGTAAATGGGGAAAGCCTGGTGGGACGAAGCAATCTGAACATTTTATCAACGTAATCGGGCGAACGTTTAACGCCAAATCAGCTGCTTTGATTGACAGCTGGCTGATCCACTGACATCTTTTAGCACTCCATCTCAAAAAGAAAGCGGCTCATTGGTTGATTTTTCTAGTGGGTGGACGACTGGTCCAATCAGCTGGAGCTTTACAAACATAGCTTTCCCGGGACCTGTCTAGTGTCGATAAAGTTGTAAAGGTACCTGTATTATTGGAATGAAATCAACTCAAAACAGAAAAAAAAACTATATTTGGTTACCTTTATGTAACCACAGTTCTACGAATGTGCAAGCCAGGTTTCGCCATTTGTTTCATTGGTCGTAAAGTGAGATATCGCACCATCAAACACCCTAATATCATCCTAATCTTTCAAATTGTTTGTCTGCCGTTTAATCTGACTGTTGGTTCTTGTGACCTTGGCTCCTGCAGCGATGGACATGAAGACGGTGAAGGAGGAGCTCCCTGAGGAGGAGGACGACGACGTACCAGGTAGACTTTCGTCTCCACCTGTGGACTCCAGCGTCTGAGCTCAACCCTCATGATCTTTCTCTCCTCAGATCTGGTGGAGAACTTCGACGAGGCGTCAAAGAACGAAGCAAACTGATCCTCCTCGTGTAGTAGTTTATTTTCTTTTTGTTTTTTAACCTCTCGCGGACTCTTAAAAAAAAAAACACCTTCTCATGGAGACGTGAAGGTGAGGAGCGTCTTCTCCGCCTCGTCTGAAGGCAGCAACATCAGAGCACCGACCCAGAAGCGTTCGTGTGACTCGACGGCTTTAAATAAAAACCACCTCGGCCTGGATCCATGGAATCTGTATGTAGCTGAGACTCTAATCACATGCTGATTTAATAAAAAACGTTTTTGGCCTAAAAATGATATTCAATTTGATTATTTTTACACAATACTTTACAGTGATATTTGATTATTTTTACTCAATACTTTACAGTGATATTTGATTATTTTTACCCAATACTTAACATTTATATTTGATTATTTTTACTTAAAACTTTACAGTGATATTTAATTATTTTCGCCAATACTTTACAGTGATATTTGATTATTTTTACTCAATACTTTACAGTGATATTTGATTATTTTTACTTAATACTGTACAGTGATATTTGACTATTTTCCCCAATACTTTACAGTGATATTTATTTTACTCAATACTTTATGGTGATATGTGATTATTTTTACTCAATACTTTACAGTGATATTTGATTATTTTTACCCAATACTTTACAGTTATATTTGATTATCTTTCCCAATACTTTACAGTGATATTTCATTATTTTTACACTTTACAGTGATATTTGATTTTTTTACCAATACTTTACAGTGATATTTGATTATTTTTACCAATACTTTACAGTGATATTTGGCTATTTTTACCAATACTTTACAGTGATATTTGATTATTTTTACCAATACTTGACAGTGATATTTGGCTATTTTTACCAATACTTTACAGTGATATTTGATTTTTTTTTTTCCAATACTTTACAGTGATATTTGATTATTTTTACCAATACTTTACAGTGATATTTGATTATTTTTACCAATACTTTACAGTGATATTTGATTATTTTTACACAATACTTTACAGTGATATTTGATTTTTTTTACCAATACTTTACAGTGATATTTGATTTTTTTTACCAATACTTTACAGTGATATTTGATTATTTTTACCAATACTTTATAGTGATATTTGATTATTTTTACACTTTACAGTGATATTTGATTATTTTTACCAATACTTTACAGTGATATTTGATTATTTTTACACAATACTTTACAGTGATATTTGATTTTTTTTACCAATACTTTACAGTGATATTTGATTTTTTTTACCAATACTTTACAGTGATATTTGATTATTTTTACCAATACTTTATAGTGATATTTGATTATTTTTACACTTTACAGTGATATTTGATTATTTTTACCAATACTTTACAGTGATATTTGATTATTTTTACCAATACTTTAAAGTGCTGAGTGACACTGCAGGGATTCAAACCAACAACCTTCTGCGTCGTCAACACTTGTGTAGACTTATGACCAAAGTTCACTCTGGCAGAGGAATGTCTCATTTTTTTAATTTTTGATCTGTATTGACCAGATATTCAAGAACTACACAAACTGCCCTCATTCATTCAATTTAAAACAATAAATCTATTTTTTAATGTATACATTGTTATTTATATAAGAACCTTTTATTTATATGAACTTTTTTCTTGTGCATTTTATTAGATTTTCCTTTTTTATTTTTTTTTATTCTTTATGTTAAGGTGAACAATTTAAATTTAAATTCCCTCTGATGCTTTTTTTTATATATATACTTAAATAATGGTAAATTAGTTGTAATTAATTTCTCTATATTATCTTCTTTTCAAAGGTTATTTAGCATTAATTTATATTTATTTTTTAACATTTGTGAGGGATTTTGTATATTTTTATGGGGAAAAATGCATAAATTGCTTCTTTTTTTAAATCAAAAAAATATTAAAATATCTATGATATAGTATAAAAAAATACTTTTATAATATTGTATTTATTTTAATGAATTTAAAAAGGTTCCTCGTGAAACACTTGAGATTCATGCAGATGAACAAGATGTTGCAGCTTCTTCTTGCTCGTCATCGATCCCAGTGACGCTGCAGCATCAATGGGCGGAACCTGATCCAAACATCCGAGTCCGGGACGGGGAGTCCGAGCCTCGGTCCCGCCCCGCCCCCCCCCCCCCACCCGCGGGGAGTTCGTTATGACTCGGTCCTCCTGTTCCGAGCCAACATGTCCCTGCAGCTGTCGGGACTTTGAGGACGAGGCTCTGCGGCAAGAGTCAGCGCCACAGCGGCGCAGCACCGGAAGCGCGCTAGTGACGTCTCCACAAAATAAAAGCCTCTAAAAACATCATACTGTAAACTTGACAGAAATCGGATTTATTTTTGATCATTCGCCATTTAGTGGTTAAGTTAAAGCCTAACAAGCTAATATAATTACCTGCACAAGACCTTGGCTCCTGCAAGGGTTTGAATGTTGCAGTGTCTTTGAAAAAGCCGTCATTTTGAAAGTGTTATCAGTATATGAAAATAAACATTATTAAACTATATTTACACTTCTGTAGTGTGTGCATATTTACTTTATTGTGTGTATCTTGTTTTTATGATTGTATTATTATTTGATTTATTATGTTTCTTTTATATTGTTGTTTTGCTTTTAACGTGTGTTAATGTTTTAATGTTTAATGTGTAATGTATGTCTTAATGTAACGTGTTTTTATGAACTATTGTAACAGTTTAAATCTCCTTAATGAGGGATGAATAAAGGTATATTATTACATCCTATTGTATTATAAAATAAAATTCATAAATGTATGTATATTTAAATTAAAATATGAGTTGCTAATTTCCTGTTGGACTTCCTGGCCACGATGAAAGAAAATCGTCCACTCATATGTGATAAAAAATGTGTGGCTCGAGGGCCTTATTAATTTTATTTATGTGGCCCTTGTGAGGTTTAACTTGAACATGTACAAAATGTTTTAAAAACCAACTATTTTATTTGGTATATATTATGGTTTCAACTCAGTTACAGTTAGCCATGATGTCAGCAAGGTTCACCAGGCTGGTGTCGACTGTATCCTCTCATCCTCAGTCATCGCAATTCCTTTCTTAACTTCTTTGGGACGTTTCCGTTGTTCTTTTTTGTAATTATTTCTTGCCCCTAAACTTGATGTGTTTTTTTTAAATTATGATCTCACTATAAATTAAAATTATTATTTATTTAAATATAATTTTTAAATTCACTGTTAATAATATTTTACTGGCATATTTTAGTTTTTTCTTTCTTTTATCGCTTGTCTTTTCGCGTCTGTCTAACAATAATTACAAACTTAATTATTAACAATGAAATCCGGTTGATGACTCAGGACGAGAGGATACAGTGGACAGTCACAGTGTATAATGTGGCCCTGGTTTAAATCCTGAAGCTCAAAATATATTAAGAAAAAAAGTGATTATAACTGATTAGATTATTAATACATTAATATGTTTTGTGTATTTATTACTTTTTCTATTACACTTTTTCTCCATATATTTTTTCTTGATGTCCCCTCGTATCAGCCCAGTATACAAATGTGGCCCCTAAAGGAAAACCAATCTCTAAAAAAAAAGTTGGATTCCATAACGTTCCAGTCCGTCGTACTCTTGTTTCGAAAGCGTCCACCGGATCCACTCGGGGTGTTCCCGCCACTTCCCCCAGTCTTTGCCCAGCGTTGATCCGTGGAGGAGGCGGAGGAGGAGGAGGGTCTGTGTCGCTCAACTACCCCAGACTAACCATCTGTACTTTCGGACTTGAGGCTGGAGGAGTCACCGGGCCCCGGGTCCTCGCCAGGAGACCCCCCTACAGGAGCAGCCATGACGGACGCCGGAGGGACTCGGACGTGAAGCTCCAGACGGTGAGTAACTGGATCCCGGGTCTATCCCTGACTGACGTGTCCGCTTCACCCGCCATTGCGGTTCCGAACCCGGGCCGCCGCGCAGTGTTTGGTACCGAGCCCTGGGGGTCCAGGTGCGGGGAAGCTAGCCCGGGATCTGCATTAGCTTCACGCGCTGCGGACTCACAACAACACAACAACACAACAACACACGTATTCGCGACACACTTGCAGCGGGTTTTGGACCCACAACCGTTGAGGGTTTCGTGAGACCCTGAGGAGTCCCTGAGAAGATCTGGTCCTGCTGTCCTCGGACCTGCACCTTGTTGCTGCTCAGACCTGCTCACTGCAAACTTTGGCCTTTTTTTTTGGTGTATCTTCAGTCCTTGAACTTCTGACGAATGTTAGACACTTGTTTTGTTTTTAAGGGTCAGTTCTAATGGAATTTAATATAAATATATCAATATAGTTTTATTATTTGTATCGTTACTGGCTTTAGTTGTGGCTGTAGATCATTATTTTCAACGTTCTGACATTAAAAACATTAAAGAGACTTTAATAGTTAAACTGTAACGATAACAAATGTTATTATTCTATATTATTGTTATTTAATGGTGTATAAGTTGCTGTAGAATAGCCTTTGTCCCAATATATTGTCAAATTAAACAATAACACAACATTAACATTAACATTAAAAACATTAAAGAGACTTATATAGTGAAACTGAAATGATAAAAAATGTTATTCTGTAAAATTGTTATTTAATGGTGTATTTGTCGCTGTAGAATAGCTTTTGACTCCAATATATTGTCAAATTAAACAATAACACAACATTATTTTCAACGTTCTGACATTAAAACACTTTAATAATTAAACTGTGATGATGTCAAATGTTGTTATTCTATATTATTGTTATTTAATGGTGTATGAGTTGCTGTAGAATAACTTTTGACCCAATATATTGTCAAATTAAACAATAACACAACAGTAACATTAAAAACATTAAAGAGACTTTAATATTTAAACTGTGTTGATGACAAATGTTTTTATTCTATAATATTATTATTTCACAGTGTATTTGTCGCTGTAGAATAGCTTTTGACCCAATATATTGTCAAATTAAACAATAACGCAACATTATTTTCAACGTTTTAACATTAAAAACATTAAAGAGACTTTAATAATTAGACTGAAATGATAACAAATGTTATTATTCTATATTATTGTTATTTAATGGTGTATTTGTCGCTGTAGAATAGCTTTTGACCCAATATATTGTCAAATTAAACAAAAACACAACATTATTTTTTATTTACTTTCTGACATTAATAACTTTAAAAAGACATGAATAATCAAACTGCAATGATGAATAATATTAATATTCTATATTATAATTATTATTTTATCTTATAATTATTAGTTTTGGGTTCATTTGTCTTAAACAAAAACAAAACAAAACAGGACTTTCAACTTTCTAACATTAGTCAGACATGAATAATCAAACTCAGATAATGGTTTTTAAATAATATGTCAAAAATACTGAGAAATCTGAATTTTAACCAAGTTTATTCAACTCGCTGCTTAACTAAAAAATATATATATATCTATGGATCTGACTACTGATACTCTCACTCTTCGTCCCAACCCCACTCAGTGAACTCCTCGCTGCAGCTCAGTGTGTAAAATAGGTTTTAATCTTGTTTTTTTTGCTTTCAGAAACATCTCATTTTTATATACAACAAATTAGTTTAGTAGTTAGCGAAAAGCCCGCAAAATCCCGTGCGATTACTGAGGACAAGAGGATACAGTGGACTCACGCATCTTTTAAAGCTGATTTTTGGGACATTATAATTGTTTGTTTTTTTGGGTTCATTTGTCTTAAACAAAAACAAAACAGGACTTTCAAATTTCTAACACAAGTCAGACATGAATAATCAAACTCAGACAATGTATTTTAACTACCATTTCAAAAATACTGAGACATTTGTATTTTAACCAAGTGTATTCAACTTGCTGCTTAACTATTAAATATGCGATAACTGAGGACAAGAGGATACAGTTTGCGCATCTTTTAAAGCTGATTTATGGGACATTATAATTGTTTGTTTTTTTTGGGTTCATTTGTCTTAAACAAAAATAAAACCGGACTTTCAACTTTCTAACATTAGTCAGAAATTAAAAATCAAACTCAAAAAAATTGATTTGAACTACTATGTCAAAAATACTGAGAAATTTGAATTTGAACCAAGTGTATTCAACTCGCTGCTTAACTAAAACAAAATATATATATAGATGGATCTGACTACTGATACTCTCACTCTTCGTCCCAACCCCACTCAGTGAACTCATCACTGCACTTCAGTGTTTAAAATGGGTTTTAATCTTGTTTTTTTTTCTTTCAGCAATAGCTCGTTTTTATATGCAATTAGTTTAGGATTTATGTTAGCGAAAAAAACCTGCAAAATCCCGTGCGATAACTGAGGACAAGAGGATACAGTGGACTCACGCATCTTTTAAAGCTGATTTTTGGGACATTGCTTTAGTTTCAAATACTACAATACAACAAATATATCCTACAGTTTCCTAATATATCCCAATACATCATTATGTTGAAGGATTCTTTTTTTTTCTCGATTTCCAACTTCTTCACCGAGGAGGACGAGTGGAAAGAAGGTGCGACTCCAGACGAATCGTCGCGCGGGGAAAAAGTTCAGATTCTTCACTCCCAGCATCCGTCACCCGTGAAGAATTAAAAATAAATGGCGGCGTCGTTCCTCTTGTCAGGTCCCGTTAGCGAGCACAAGCGTCGTCCGATAGCGTCTCCTCAGGTGGTTCCTGAGAGCCCCCCGGAGGCTCCGAAGAGTCGTCCGATCCAACAGGCGCTCTCTCATGCGCGCAGACGTCTCAGATGTAGGCGACCGAACGCCTTCACAAGACATTACGACTCCCTCACTGACGGCTGCCGGGTTTTTCTTTTCGTACGTCTGCCGGTGGGTTTTTTCGACGTGGATCAAAACAAGACGACGAGAGGCTGATAACGGCGTGTGAAGCTTCCCCGACAGGAGGCCAGACACGAGCGCCTTTTATCTCGCGCTTCTTAAATCGCAGCCTTTTAACTTTTCGCCGGCGTTGAATATATTTCGAGGACCTCGTCTCTGGCGCGGGAAACGCGATGTCAACCATCTTTTCAGAGCAGCTTAGAATGTAAAGCTACTTAAACTCTTGACAGTGGAAGTTAAAATCCTCGTTTTTATCTTAAAGGTGAAAAACTGTTGGTTTTAAACTATATTGTTTGTCCCTCTCTGGCGTAATTTAAATGTTGAAGGTGTTCTACTCACTTTATACTCTACCTTAGTTCAATTGAGTGACTGGAAGATGCTAACTGTTGTCATGCTAGCTCTATAAATGTTGTTGCTAACTGTTGTCATGCTAGCTCCACATGGGTTGTTGTTAATTGTTGTGATGCTAGCTCTATAAATGTTGTTGCTTACGGTTTACATGCTAGCTCTATGAGGGTTGTTGCTAATGGTTTTCAGGCTAGCGTTATAAGGGTTGTTGTAAATTGTTGTCATGCTAGCTCTCTATGGGTCATTGCTAACTGTTTTCAGGCAAGATCTATAAGGGTTGTTGCTAACTGTTGTTATGCTTGCTCTATAAGTGTTGTTAACTGTTGTCATGCTAGCTCTATGAGGGTTGGTGCTAACTGTTTTCAGACTAGCGTAATAAGGGTTGTCGCTTACTGTTGTCGTGCTAGCTCCACAAGGGTTGTTGTCAACTGTTCTCATCCTAGCTCTATAAGTGTGTTGCCAACTGTTGTGATACTAGCTCTATAAGGGTTGTTGCTTAATGTTTTCATGCTAACTCCACAAGGGTTGTTGTTAACTGTTGTCATGCTAACTCCACAAGGGTTGTTGTTAACGTTTGTCATGCTAACTCCACAAGGGTTGTTGTTAACGTTTGTCATGCTAACTCCACAAGGGTTGTTGTTAACTGTTGTCATGCTATCTCTTTAAGGGTTATTGCTAACTGTTTTCAGACTAGCGTAATAAGGGTTGTCGCTTACTGTTGTCATGCTAGCTCTATAAGGGATGTTGTTAATTGTTGTCATGCTAGCTATATAAGGGTTGTTGCTAACTGTTTGCATGCAAGCTATATAAGGGTTGTTGCTAACTGTTTTCAGACTAGCGTAATAAGGGTTGTCGCTTACTGTTGTCATGCTAGCTCTATAAGGGATGTTGTCAACTGTTGTCATGCTAGCTCTATGAGGGTTGTTGCTAACTGTTTTCATGCTAGCTCTATAAGGGTTGTTGCTAAATGTTGTCATGCTAGCACCACAAGTGTTGTTGCTAACTGTTTTCATGCTAACTCCACAAGGGTTGTTGTTAACTGTTGTCATGCTAGCTCTATAAGTGTTGTAGCTAACTGTTTTGACGCTAGCTCTACAAGGGTTGTTGCAAACTGTCATGCTAGCTCTATAGGAGTTGTTGCTAACTGTCATGCTAGCTCTATAGGAGTTGTTGCTAACTGTCATGCTAGCTCTATCGGGGTTGTTGCTCAAGGGCATGCTAGCTTTGGAAGTGTTGTTGCTAACGAGGAACAAAATGTAATTTAATATAACTAGTCCAAGTCCTAGGCTCAACAAAATGTATATTTACATAAAAGAAAATATGTATATATATTTAATTTTTTTGTCTTTTCAGTCTTTAGGGCCCTATTTATCTTCATACTTCAACGTATTCTTATTGTTTTAGCTTCAGTGGTGATCATATCATACACTGACCTCTTTACAGGTCACCATATCAACATGAACATTGATCTACTTTTCTATTATCGTCAACCATCTGTTTGGCCACATAAAACTGAGCAGTATTAGCATAGCTGTCGTTCACACAGTAACAAGTTGTTGAAACAAGGTCAGAAACCTCAAGAATTCAAAACATAATTATTTCTGGAAAACATTTGTAAAAAGTGGTTTGGAACAGGTTGATCAATTCTTATTATTAATTTTGTATTTAGTATTTTTCATAATGTTTTCTCTTCATCAATACCGTCCCATCTAGCCAGGGTTTCAGGTCCGACGACCCCTTAGTTTCTGATGCAAACTCAAGAGTCTCGGAGTTCACTGGAGTGTGAACGGTTGCATAATCATGTGACCTTATTATTAGAAAGTGATGTCAGGCCATTCTTGAAGACAGGAAGTGACCGTCCGAGGCATTTCCTGCCTGCGGTCGGGGCGTCTGGAGGACGGGGGGGAGTGGGGGTTCGGCGTCAAATACGGGTTCTCCAGGATGTCGGTTCCGGACGCCGCCGTGACTTTAGAAAACGTTAGTCGTCTGAAGAATCTACACTTGTGCTCGCTCTGACCTTCCACCCAAATACCGTGCCGTCGCACACGCCGGCAGCCAATCAGCTCGCTCGGTTAACGCTTGACAACATTGATCATGTTTAATAAACAGCTCGGCAACCGTTAATCCTCGCACGTCCACTTCCTGTCCGCCTCCACGTTATCACGGGATCAATTCATGTGGTATTTATAGGAAGCGAAACACATTAAATTCAATATGATCGGATCATAATAAAGAAAAAATAAACATTAATAGCAGAAAACAAGGATTGATTTAGATCAAATTTGACAAATATTGTATCTAATAATCTTTAAATAATATATGTTTAATGATAATTAATGAAGAAATGCACGACATAATGATAAATAATCTATTACTTACTTCAATTTAAAAGTTTTATTCTATTTATTAAAAAATAATGTCCTTATTCTTGACACATTTTAAGATGAATATCGTTTTCCGACTGAAGGAAACTCCCTGAAAGTGCAGGTCGCAGCAGAATGATGTGTTTCGGTTCCCTGACACCGAGCGTTGCCACGGCGACGAGGACGACACATACGCCAGCGCCGGAGTGATTCAGTCGTACCTGTAATCGAGACGCTCGCGAGGAAAACTCCGGTCGCGTCCAGATTCTTGTGTAACGCCGGCGAGTCGTGAGAATGTTGAGTCAGCACTTTCAGATGACGTCAATCGTGAGGCTATAGAAGCTCAGGAAACCGTCAGAGGAGCAGCAGAAGAAAGACTCTTTTATTTTGTTACGTGGTGGAAAAACAGGTGGAAGATTTCTGCTTTTCTTTTTGGATTATTGATTATAATTGTTCTGGCTTTGATTTATCATCACCACCACAATTTTAAACCACCACCATATTTACTTTTTCAGAACCACCACGGTACTAACTCCAAAATAACTTTTGAAGTTCCCACCACAGCAATATTTAAACCAATATCAAGAACCACGACTCCTGTCTCAACCATTACACAACCAATGCAAAAACAACCACACTACCATTGCAAAGTGACCACAGTACCGCTGCAGCACTACCACTTTGCAAAACAACCACCGTGCCGCTGCCACTCTAGCACTGCTACTACTGTGACAATGTCAATGCAACAACCACGCTGCCACTGCTACTACCATGAAATTGACATTTCAACCACCATACTTCCACTACCACGCTACCATTGCAAAACCACCACAGTACCACTGCAAAGCAACCATATTATCACTATAACATTACCACTAAAATACCAGCACAGTACCACTGCAACACTACCACTGCAAAGCAACCATACTATCACTAGAACATTACCACAGCCAAACCACCACAGTACCACTGCAATACAGTCACTGCCAAAACCACACTACTACTGCAAAACTACAACACTACCACTGCAAAAATCCCACATTACCACTGGTAGAACGATGAAAATGACATTGCACCAACCACACTACCACTGCTACAACTATGAAAATGACATTGCGACCACCACGCACCACTGGTACTACTGTAAAAATATAAATTCAACCACCACACTGCCACTGCTACCACCATGAAATTGACATTTCACCCATCATACTTCCACTGCCACACTACCATTGCAAAACCACCACAGTACCACTGCAAAGCAACCATATTATCACTACAACATTACCACTGCAATACAGCCACAGCCAAAACCTCACTACCACTGCAAAACTACCACACTGCCACTGAAAAAATCCCACATCACCACTAGTAGAACCATGAAAATGACATTGCACCCACCACACTACCACTACTGCGACCATGAAAATTACATTGTGACCACCACACTTCCACTTTTACTACTGTAAAATATCAATTCAACCACCACACTACCACTACTACAACCATGAAAATCACATTGCGACCACCACACTACCACTGCGACTACTGTAAAAAATATCAATTCAACCACCACACTACCACAAAAAGAAGACATTGCGACCACCACACTACATCTGCTAAAACCCTGAAAACGACTTTTCTACTTCCACACTACCAAACGTCGACTACCACCATCAACACCAGCGACTAATGCAACCAATTCCTCTGTACAACTTTCTACCACATGTTTTATTCCCACCACAGACACAACGACCATCAATGGCAGCCAACCCCAGATCCACAACAATGAAGACAAGTGCTTCGCAGACATAAAATTCTAAACACTAGATAGTTTTCCCACAAGGAGGAAAGACGTCACAACGAAGTCTGGAAACATCAGCATATGTCGATCTCTGTTTACTGATTTAATTTGGCTGAATGTCCGGTCAGACGCAGTTCATCTTGTTAGAGGCCTTTTCATTACTAGCATGTCTGACTCATGGCGGCGCGAGCGAGCAGGACTTCTGCCCGGAGCCAAGGAAAGTTCCCTCAAATGTTGAGTTTGAAAACAGACTTAATTTTAACTTCGATATAGTCGTGTTTTGTTCCGGCTCAATCCCGCTCCTCCATTCCTCCGGGATTATTCTGGCTTTGGCATAATCTCATAAAAACGCCTCCATTACCAGTTCAAACACGAGTCACGCGACGTATTGTGCGATCTTTCTTTATTTTTTCTAAACACAAAGAGCATCATTTTTGTCTGCCAGCGACCCGATTTAGGAGGCCGGGCTTTCCAGGACTGTGTTTTCTGGAGCAGCAGGATTGTTTGGTCCACGACACTTTTTTTTGCTGCAGGACTTCTTCCTCGGCTCTCATACGTACGTCTCCTTTAGAGCATCTTCCCAAGTTTACGGATCTAAAAATAAACCCCCTTCACGCACGCTGGCTGCAGATGCATTATTCAGGGCTCCTGCGCAGCAATTAAATCTTAATCAGGGCCCCGGACTCGTGGAGGCGTGTCCGGCTCGAGTCTCCCGCCTTGTGGTCCATCTTTGGTGGTGGTTACTGTTGTTGTTGTTGATGACTCTTGGCTGGGAAGTTTCTTGGAGCCTGAAAACCACTTGGTGTTGGTGAAGCCTCGTCACAAACTCGTGATGGATACTTGTGGGTCCAAAGTCTAGTCTGAGACCATGGTTCTCGGACCCAAATTTCTTATTCATTGAGGGTTAAAAGACATCATTGACGCAACAAAATACGTATTTTTCTTCCGTCAGTATAAAGTTAAGGGGTCACATGTCCTCAGGGGCCACATGTGTGTTGAACTATTACAACCCGTTTCAGGTTTTCTAACGGTTTAGATCTTATTTTGTTATATTAATATTAATTTATATTTCTTTATATTTGACAATCTTTTTGTGCTTTAAAATGTATTTTCATCCGTGTATACGTTTGTTTCCCCAACATATATGGAATAAATGTGAAACAATATTTTTAAATAATTATTTTTTAAAGTAAATCACTATTTTATTTTCCCATCATGTTAAAGTTTTACAGATGCTTTTCTGGATTTTATCTGTTTTAAAACATAAAGTCATCTCAAAGTTTTCTTTAAGGCGAGTTTGTATTTGCGAGATCCTGGCGATAGGATGCGCATCACGATACAGGGTCAACGATACGGTATAAAAGTGATACTGTATTAACAAGTATATATGTGTAGTATTGTCCAGTACTTGACTATGGTGTTGTGATAGTGTAGTAACAAGTATATATGTGTAGTATTGTCCAGTACTTGACTCTGGTGTTGCAGAATTTACAGACCACATGACTCTTGACGAAGTCGTAACTGCTTTCATTTGTTTTCAAACCAAAATATATCCAAACATCAGCTTTAAAAAAAATGCTGGAGTCACTGCATCCTCTCGTCCTCAGTCATCGCTGAGATTGAATTCTTGCTTTAGCTGCGGAGGACGTGACGAGTGCTGCCGCCTAACTAAATGTTTAATTTTAACACAAAAAACAAACAATGAATATTTGCATGATAGAAATTTGAATTGTTTTATTTTTATGCACATTTTATTGAAATATAAACACAGTGTAAATAAGTAAGTAATTTATATTTATGTAGCGCTTTTCCAGACCAGGATCACAAAGCGCTTAAACAATATTCAATAAAGTATATACTTTAAAGGGCAATATAAAACTGAGAACACAGCGCTCTTGAATATCGATCCTTAAATGTATCATTGTATTTTTTTTTAACATCCCTAGTGAACTCTGATTTGTTATTAATAATTAGGTTTATATATATATATATATATATTATATATCTCATCCAACCAGTGATGAAACTATATCCAAATAATCCATATTTTATTTTGGTTGGATGACATTCACCTTTTGTATTATTATTGAGAGATTTTTAGGCACAAAAATGTCGATAATGTTGCGACGAACCACTAATGCCTTGCTCAGTAACGATGAATGGTTCTTCTCTCCACCGGTGGCTTGTGTGGTCGTGGGTTAAAGACGAACCTCTCTCTCCGTTTGACTGAACGTTAGTCTCGCTCTGACGTCTCCCGGCGGGTGAGTCATAATATTCCTGGAGGACTTCCTCCAAGATGGTGTCATTAGCTCTAATTAAAACCCCTCACGTCGCCGGATCCCCTGACGAAATACTCTAAAGTGTGTGTTTTTCTAACCGTGTGTGTGTGTGTGTGTGTGTCGGCATCAACGCACATGATACTAAACATTAGCATGGTGTTCACGCTGATGCCCGTGACGGCATCTTTACACCGGTGCGGAAAAATGTGTCGACTCGGCGCCTTCCTCTGCGGAAACGCCTCTGTGGCGTGATGATGGTGGTGACTCCTGTCGTACCAGGATGACTCTGGAGTGACGCTGGTCCTCCTCCTCCTTCCTCCTCCTCCTCCTCTTCCTCCTCTTCCTCCTCCTCCTCGTCATCGATGTGCTCAGCATCTCCAAGGTCCTCCTCGGCTGCTGCAAGGACACAGCGGTTCAGGCTTTTCTTTTTCTTTTTTTTTTTTTTCTTCCACACATCCGCGACCGGGACTTAATTATCGCGGCAGAATAAAGACGGACTCCTTTTATTATCAATAGATCGTATCAAACTCTCGTCTCTTCGGCTCAGACATGACTAATCGCACACAAGGTTTTTCTACGCGTAACCGTCTGTAGCCGAAGCTGGTGAAGAAGCAGTTTAACACAAAATAAAAACGCATGTTAAACGAAACAAGTATTTATTTAACTGGATTTTTTTCTTGGGAGTACATTCACAAGTTTTGTTTAATCAAATCACAACGAAATAGAGGCTTAAATAACACAAAAGACGAGATTTATACGAGTAAAACGTCACATTTAGTTTATCTTTAATTAATAATCATAGTAAACTTGTGGCATTTAAAACAATTTAAATCAAATTGTATGAGTAGAGGTTCATCTTATTTTATCTAATTTACAAATTATATTAATAATGTTTTTTCTAGACATTCAAGGTCACCATTAGAAGTGTGAGATTTCATTTCTTAGACATTTTTTTTAAGGTTTATTATTCAATGTGTTTATAAAATAAAATGATTCAGTTTTTGTTCACTTTGTGTCGCAATTCAAGTCAGTTGTTTAGGGTTTCCGCTGTTAAAGGAACAATGAAATCCTGCCGATTACTAAGGACGAGAGGATACAGTCGACTCAAGCAGTTTTTTAAAAGCTGATGTTTTGACTTATTTTGTCTTTCAGTTTTATAAATTCAAACAAAAGGGAGTGAAACGATTACAAAATGTCGCTAAAATTCAGTGTATAAACGTCCAGAAAATCACGTGTATTGAAATATATCGGATCGTGAGATTAGTGTATATAGCTACAGCCCTAGTCACTGTACAAATACACTTGGAACAGCAAAACACATTAAACATAATTTAATCACATTAAAATGGTATAAATCAAAATTTATTTTTGTAAATTTGACTAAAACTGGCGTCTTGACTTGTCATTACACACTTGCTCCTGTTGTTTCATAGAATATATATATGTTTTTTAAGATAAAGCTAATTTCAGACGGTAATAGTCAATTGAACATCCCTCATCATTTTTTTCCTCTTTTACATCAAATAAATAATGAAAAAAGCTTCTCACGCAAAATATAATCAAGTCTGTATTGAGGATTTGTAGGTAAATAATTTACTTGATATAAGTAAATATCAGGACATTTAAATGACGAATAAATCAAAAGATAAAGGTGAAGTAAAATGACAAATTAAATTAGGATTGAAAACATTTGAATAATGAAAAATGATATCAAATATATATATATTTTTTAATAAAATCCCTAAAACTACTGTGTATACAAGATAATTATTGATTTAAATAAAACTATAAAATGGAGTCAAAAATACTAATACAATTGTTCCTTTTAAAACTAAATAATGTTATTATATATAGTATTAAAGTAATTCTATGAAAATCACATAAAATAAACCAAAAATTGCATATAACTTTTAAAGAAAATCAGTATTTGGTATTTTCTGTAATAAATTCATTTAACAAAAGTGCATACATTTGGGTGACTAAATTAACACTAATAAATTGAATAAAACAGTTGAAATTAAATCGGGTATAAAATCATTAAAGTGATGAAAAGTATAACCACTTTATGATGTAGAATTTTGATCAAAGTTGAAATGATTGTAACATTAAAATAATAATAATAGAGTTTTAGGAAGAACTAACATGTTAATGAAACGGTCAGAAAGTTCCAGACGTCTGCGAGAGAAACAACATCATCGATAATGAACAAGAATGAAACATGTCTGACGAGGAAAAACCTCTCTTTGTCTGAGCAAGAGTCGCAGTGACCGGAGCTCATCACGAGCTCTGTGTTCTCCAGGCTGGAGCTCAACAGCTGCTCCTCTCGTTTCAGATGTGGGCGACGGCTTCTTGCCAGGCGGGCTGAACACGAAGGAGGACCTCGGAGCAGGTGAGCTTCTTCTCCGCCGCAGACGAACTCCGTTGACCTCGTGAACGTCATCTTCTGATGCATGGTTTCACGCCCTGGTTCTGGTCCCGACCTGCTCTCCCGTCCCTGCAGGTTCACACGGCAGCGGGCAGGGTGGAGCTTCCTGATCCATGGAGAATTATTTCCAGGCCGAGGCCTTCAACCTGGACAAGGTGCTGGACGACTTTGAACAGAACGAAGGTGAACTTGAAGCTCGGGTCGTTGTGATTTATGTCTGTGGATACGTTCTGACGTTCAATATCTATGGATACATTTAAAATAAGTGAGACTTTATTAATTGTTTTTAACTGTATTTTTCCATTTCATAACATTAAGAACTCTAAACAGACAAGCAGGATTGGGTTGATCCTCAAAAAAGGTTTCCTCAAAAAAAAGTTGGATCCAGATGGTAATCCAGATCTATGTATCACTTCCTGTCTAGTTATCTTTCCTGAAAGTTGTTTTAAAAACCAGAACGAAAACCAGACATGAAAAATCAAACTGAGATCAATACATTGACTTTGGTGACATATTTACCATGACAATGATTTTCACTTCTAGATCTTTTATTTTTCACTTATTTACAAGTCAGTGTTTTAGGTGTTTTTGTAGCTGCTCTGCTTTGTTACAACAACACTGAACAAACAGTGTTATCACTTAAAGAAAATATCTTCAGCTGCAAATCTTTTTGATTGATTGATATTTTTATTTTCTTATATACTTGCTCTTTGTCTCACTCCCTCTCAGTGAACTCATCACTGCCCTTGGCTGCTTTTACCAGAGATATACACTTATCTTTCATATTTTCGTAAACGTCTCATTTTCTGATTTCATGAAGTGAACTGTATTGTCATAATCGCCACCAGCGCTATTTCTGTCTTCATCTCACTCCCTCTCAGTGAACTCATCACTGCACTTGGCTGCTTTTACCAGAAGTATACACTTATCTTTCATATATTACATCAGTGTAAACATCTCACTTTCTGACTTCATGAAGTGAACTGTATTTTTATAATCGCCACGAGCGCTATTTCTGTCTTCATCTCACTCCCTCTCAGTGAACTCATCTCTGTACTTGGCTGCTTTTACCAGAAATATACACTTATCTTTCATATTTTTGTAAACGTCTCACTTTCTGACTTAATGAAGTGAACTTTGTTGTTATATTTGCCACAAGCGCTATCTTCATCTCACTCCCTCTCAGTGAACTCATCGATGAACCTAAGTGCGTGGCTTCAATGCAGTTTATTGCTTTCAAAAAACAATCATTTTTTGTAACCATGCAGGAGTATATTACAGAGAAGCCTGCGTGACTCTTGCAACATCTGCAGGTGAATCTGGTCTGTGTTTGGAAGGCAGGATAACGTAGAAGTGAGCTGAGCCAGGACCCAGCTTTCAAATGGTGTCGTAATGATCTGGAAAGAACAAACCTTTGAAGAGGTTGTCGATGCAGACGTGATGTTAAATAAGGGGTTAAAGTTCTTGTTGTTTTGGACTCTAAAGGAAAGAACCCAGAAGGTCTGACACGTCTGACCCGAGCGCTCAGAAATAAAGCCTGGATCCTTGAGTGTGAAAGTGAGATAGAAATATGTATTTGTTGACACGGTTCTGGTGGTTTTCGAGGCGTGTTTTCGTGTAAAGACGGCTTAGCATGGATTCCTGTGGAGGGAGGAGGCGAGTTACCGAACCACTCTGGTTCTACACCAGAAGAAACTTCTTCACTCAGAGTTGGTCTCAGGCTCGGCCTAATTTTCCCAGAATTCCCTGGACGGCCCGTGCGCTCATTTCCTCGCTTCACGCCAACCTCGTTTTTTTGGGTCTGTCTCTGACATTCTTAGCTGTGTCTTCTCCTGTCAATCACCTGAGCCACGATAAACACAGAGAGACATGAGACCTCGGCTCCTAGGAGGGTTTGGGTGACGTCACTTAAACGAACGGAAAGGCAGGAAATAAATCTGTATTTTTATCTAAGAAATTAATCTAATTGAATTAATAAATATTAATATAGTATGAAGAGTATATGTTTAGCGATTTTTAAATCGATATAAAATATGGTTGCAATTTTTTTAATTATTATTTTCTATTTAACATTTAAAATGTGAAAAAATTTCATTTATTTTTTAAGCTTTGAATATTTTTTTTTTCCTATATAAATTAATTCAATAATTTCTATACTGAAATTTTGAATTTGTTTCTTTTAATTATTTAATTAAAACCTTCTAATATTTTCAAAATTAACAATTTATTTTTGCATATAGTTTGATTCTCTAATTATTCAAATAATTAAATAAATAAAATCAAGTAGTTTTGCTACTTTTTCTAGATTGTCGCTACTATTGTACAAATGTTTTTATACCGATTTAAAAGGCTTTGAATTAGAAAACTTTGACTTAAGAGAATTTATTTATAATTATTTGAATATCAAACACTATGTGTAAAAATAAATAATTAATTTAAAATATATATAATTTCAATTATGAAAACCAATTCAACCCTTAAATATACACATTATTTAATTCAAGTATTCAATTATATAAATTTAATTATTCAAATAAAATGTTTTTTTTCCAAGTATTTTTAATTTAATTTAAATCTTTTTTAAGTTGAATTAAAAACATGTTTTATTACATTTTGTTATAATTTTTTTGGGGAAAAAAAAAAAGAAAACTGATTTAAAAAACATTTATAGATTCATATTTTAAATCAATTTTCAATTATTAGAGGTTTAAATTCAATGGAAAACTGTTGGTTTAATTGTGTCTCCAGACGAAACCAAAAGTAATTAAAAAATAATTCTAAAAATTCTCTGGAAAATCTTTGTCTAAAAAAATAAAATCTAATTATTATATAAAAAAAAACCTAAAAATCCAACTTGAATTCAATTATACAGTAGATATTGAACGCTAAAGGGAAAAAGAAAGAAATGTTCAAGTGAACATCGTGATGATATGCTTTCATACTGACGTCATCACCATATAATGAGACACTAAAGCACTTTTGTTTTCCTCCCCAGATGAACCCGACACCCCCATTCTCTCTGACGCCAAGTGGACCCAGATTCTGGCCCCGCCGGCCCACCTGCTCTCTCTGAACCCCGCCCTGGCCCACGCAGACCTGAGCCCCCTGGAGAGCCCGCTCCCCTTCAAGACGCTCCCCGCCGACCCCACCGGCGGGGGTGGGGGGGACCCCAAAAGACAAACTGGACCGGAACCCTCGCCCCGGGGCGAGGAGCGGCCGCCGGACGTCCACAGCCCGCCCCTCCCCCAGCCCAACATCGGCAAACTGGTGGGCTCCGAGGACGCGGTGACGGCCTCCGAGAATGGCCGCCGGTCCCCCGGTCCCGGACCGGACGGGGAGGAGGTCCGGTCCGAGGATCTGGAAGGGAGGGGTCCCTCGGGAGGAGACGGAGGAGATGGGGGTTCCACCATTATCACCCACTTCACGTTCGAGGTCAACTCGCATGAGGAGGAGATTCGGAACGGAGGCGAGGAGGTCCAGGTGGACCCGGTTCTGAACGGAGGGACGAGTCAAGAGAACGGAGTTTCTTCCGAGGAGGACGTGAGCGCAGAAGGAGGCGCGGAGCAGCAGATCCACAACGGTCTGGAGGACAGAACCGAGGGTCCTCCCGAGAGGGCGAGGGCGTCGTCCCCGTCGGCGGCGCCGTCCAAAGAGGACTCGGTGACGGAGGAGAAGGAGATGGAGGAGAGCAAGCAGGAGAGCAGCGAGGGGGCGACCTCGAGTCACCCCAAAATCAACAACCGCCTCCAGCCCGTCAGCGTCCCGTACGGGGGGGCGCGGCCCAAGCAGCCCGTCAACCTCAAGCTCCAGATCCCGCAGTCCCCCGGCCCGGGTCAGAACCAGCTCAGCCCGTCGGCCAAGAACAAGAACGTGGAGAGCCGGAAGTCGCCGGAGGTCCCGCCGGCCCAGGTGAACGGGGACGGGGGGTCGAGCCGGGCGTGCGCCGAGAGCCCCGACAACGACCTCCAGGCGGGCAGGAAGTCGGCGGCCAGCGCCCTCGGGGAGGTGGCGCCGGTCTGGGTGCCGGACTCTCAGGCGCCGTCCTGCATGAAGTGTGACGTCAGGTTCACCTTCACCAAGAGGAGGCACCACTGCAGAGCCTGCGGCAAGGTCGGTGCAGAAGTGAGGCATGCTGGGAATACCTGAGTTCTGATTCATCCATATGGAGGTTCATCAGAATGTTGAATTAATTTGAAACTTTTAAAATTATTTTTACTATTATTTATTTATTAAAAAGATGAAATATTTCTTTATTTTAATAAATGAATAAATTTAATAAAACCTACAAGCAAACCGCTCTAATAATAAAAAATAAATAAAAATACATGTTTTTATGTTTTCAAACAAACCATTTGATTTAAAAAAAACTGTCTCTGGGTCACATTTTTATATAAAATTTAACTTTAGAGAATTTATTTCTTTTTTTAAAATTAATTCTTAATTATTTTTATTGGAATATCACATTTATTTATTTATTTAAAAGAAAAAAAATGTGACATTTTAATATAGAAAAAAATGACTTAAATAAAAACTTTAAATGTTTTAAGTATTTAATTATTTATTTGAATAGCTGTATTCGATATTCTTTTTCAATAACTGGATTAATATTTTATAATTTTATATAATATTGTTATATTCTCCAAATGAGTCATTTTATTTGTAAACCTAGAATTAATTAAAAAATGTGTCAATATAAAAACTGTGGATATAATAGCAATACCAAGAGTAGATGAAGAGAATCTGAAATTATATAATATTTAATAAAGAAAAAAAAAAAGTATTCAACATTGTGATGAAACTGATCCTAACACACTTTCTTGTACAAAATGTAACTTTTGACAAATGACTTTAGAGAAAAATTGCATTTTTTATGTTGTAAAAAAACCCCACCTTGACCGTGAGTCAACACAAGGGTTAAATGAACATGCATATATATCCCGTAATGCTTTGCCGCCCAGCCAACGAAACGCAGCCAATTATCCCTTTTGACTTCGCAACAGACGTATGATTTTAACACAGTATTCTAGCGACCAAATTGGCAGTGACAGAATAAGGCAGTGTGTAGAAAAGCATCATGGGAGTTCACTTTATTTAAGCGCCGTAAGCATAGATGCTGACGCTGCACTGGAATCATGCCGCTAGACCTCAGATAATGGCGTCTAAACCGCGGCGCGATCGATGCTGGTTTGTGTTGACGAGCGACGGTTGTGTTGTCAGGTGTTCTGCGCCTCCTGCTGCAGCCTCAAGTGCCGGCTGACGCACCTGGACCGGAAGGAGGCGCGGGTCTGCGTCACCTGTCACTCGGTGCTGACGTGCGGTGAGTCCCGGTTGGCGTATCAAAAATAAAATGACCTTCAGGGATTAAACGTCTCATCTGTGTCCAGCTGCTCCGCCCAGAGAGACGCCGGCGCCGCCCGTCGCCACGGCCACCAACCAGAGCCCGAACCCCAACAACCCGGCCGAGTACTGCTCCACCATCCCGCCCCTGCAGCAGGCGCAGGCGTCGGGCGCCCTCAGCTCGCCGCCGCCCACCGTCATGGTGCCCGTGGGGGTCCTCAAGCAGCCGGGCAACGAGGGTGAGAGGTTCAGGGCGGGGGGGGGTTTACGAGAAGATCCGGGTGTTCAAGGTCGTGTTTGTCGTCTGCAGCGCCGCTCACGCGAGAGCAGAGGAGGGTCTGGTTCGCCGACGGCGTCCTGCCCAACGGAGACGCCGCCAACGAGTCGCCTAAACACACGACGCAGGCGCACAACAAGACGTCCGGCGGCGAGTCTGCAGAGGTAGGAAGGGAGGAGGGAGGAGGAGGGAGGAGGAGGAGGGAGGAGGAGGAGGGAGGAGGAGGAGGAGGGAGGAGGGAGGAGGGAGGAGGAGGGGTCACGACCTGTGGTGAACGTAATCGCCGTCCAGACCTTAAGACGGATTATCTTCGTCACAGGATCCACACCAGTGACTCACCTTATTCTTTTTTTTTTAAAATAAACTTTATTGTTCACTCCAGGTTTACGCAGCAGTATTCCAGTTGGTATAATCATTATGTTATATATATATGTGTGTGTGTGTGTGTGTGTGTGTGTGTGTGTGTGTGTGTGTGTGTGTGTGTGTGTGTGTGTGTGTGTGTGTATTTCAATAGAACAGATGTATACGAAAATAAAACAAATACAAAATAATACAATATATATATAAAGAATAAACATATTTCGAGAGTGACTAACAGTGAACGCCCTGATGAGCAACTGTCAAGATGACGTATTATTGATGCTCATGAACGTGGAGCCCCCTACTGGTGTGGCGCCATATCAAAATCTTTCGACGTTCAAAATTAATCAAATCATTTTTTATACCAGTTTGTGTTTTTATTAATATAATGAATATTCTATTTAAAAATATATATATATTTTTTACTATTGTTTGCGGTTGTGGTTAAGAAATAATAACAATATATATATATATATATATATATTTAGAAAACAAAAATACATTTTAGCATTTATATGTTTAGTATGAAATATTTAATTGTAGTAATTTTTGTAATTTATGCATTGTTTGTCAGAAAATGTTGATATATTAAAAAATACCCGTTGCAAAAAAAGCTGAATATTCAAAATAACATTTGGAAACTTAAAATATATTAAAAAAAAATACAATTGTCTATATTTGAAAAGTGAAAGTAATTTTAAAAGAACAAATATATACATATATATGTTTAGTATACAATAGTACATTTATTGGCAATTTACAATTGAGCTGCAAAAATAAAATGAAAAGAATATTGCGACTTTTCAGCCAAACAATAATATTTAATCATAATATTATTTTAAATATTTATTGTGAAACTTAAAATGTTATTTTTTAAAAAGCAAATAATATATTGTCTATATTTAGAAAATGTAAATAAATGTTTGTTATAGAATGTTTAAAAAATATTGAATTATTTTGTATTTTAGAATTGTTTGTGATACAAAATTGCTTTAAAAAATGCAGACTTTTCAGCCAAACTACAATATTTAATAAAGATATTGTTTGAAATATTTATCGTGAAACTTAATATGAATTTAAAAAAATGACAATAAAACGAAAATAAAAGTAAAATAAAAGATGTTAAGTATGTTTCAGTTCATGCAAGTGTCGTCATTTCTGAATAAAATTATTTAAAAACCATGATTGTAAATATAAATGAAATCTGAAAATAAAAATACTGGCTCTAGAGACACGGAGCAGACGACACATTCCTTTTTAATCCACTTTTCCACCATGACCTTTGACCCCGCCGCCCTTCCTCTCTCCCCCCCTCCAGGCGTGCCGCCCTCCCGCCGCCCCGGCGGGCAGTCCGGTGGGCAGCTCCGTCAGCCTGATCCCGGAGGACGGACTCCCTCCCATCCTCATCTCCACGGGAGTCAAAGGAGGTACGGGAGGCCACATCACAGGTGCTTGCCCTCATCCTCACCGCCTCCTCCTCATCCCTCCGTCCGTGCTCGCTCACTCGCCCATCACTCGCCCACTCACCCCGCTGACACCTCCTCGTCCTCCTCCTCCTCCTCCTCCTCCTCCTCCTCCTCCTCCTGCTCCTCCTGCTCCTCCTCCTCCTCGTCCTCCTCCTGTCTCACTCTGACATTCCCCTCGCCAGACTACGCGGTGGAGGAGCAGCCCTCGGAGATGCTGCTGATGCAGCAGCTGGAGGAGGGCGGTCTGGACCCGCTGGTGTTCGTGCTCAACGCCAACCTGCTGGCCATGGTCAAGGTCGTCAACTGTGAGTGACCCGGACCGGAGCCGGAACATCGGATCATGAATTTAACATTTTAAATGTTTTTTGTTGATGTATTGTTGTTGTTTTTTCAAATGTAATTTAATTCAATAATTAATGTGTTAAAAGGTTGATTTTCTTTTTTCATTTTTCTTTTTTTTTAATAATTGAATTAAATCATTTATATAGTTTTATATTCTAATTACAATAAGTCAAAAATACTTTTTCTAAATTCAATATTATTTTACATTCAATAAATAAATGTTGGTATAATAGAGCCGCCAGACAAAACCAAAAGATCACAGAGCTACTTGATCCAACTTTCAGCCAATCAGGCGACACACAGACGATCATGTGACGACGGAGAAGCACTGGTGTGTCAACTCATCATGGCCGATTCCAAGGAATCGCTATCGTCTGGTGACGCTATTATGACATTTTATGTCGAATTAAAAAAGCCGGAAATTGAAAAAAAAAGATTGAATTAAAAATATAAATATTTTGAAATTATTGAAATTTGAATATCAAACGTTATGTTTAAAAAACACTAAAATCTAGAATATATTAAATATATTTTGAGGTTAATAATTGTATTTTTTTTTTTTTTAAATAATTGAATTAAATCATTTATATAGTTTTATATTCTAATTACAATAATTTAAAAATACATTTTCTAAATTCAGTATTTTATAATTAGTTTTCTTTTACATTCAATAAATAAATGTTGGTATAATGGAGGCACCAGACAAAACCAAAAGATCACAGAGCTACTTGATCCAACTTTCAGCCAATCAGGCGACACGCAGACGATCATGTGACGACGGAGAAGCACTGGCGTTTCAAGGCATCATTATCGTCTGGTGACGCTATTATGACATTTTATGTTGAATTAAAAAGGTTACAAATTGAAAAAAAATATTGAATTAAAAATATTAATATTTTTTAATTATTGAAATTTGAATATCAAACTTTATGTTTAAAAAACACTCAAATCTAGAATGTATTAAATATATTTTGAGGTTAATAATTTAATTAATTTAGTTTTTTAAATAATTGAATTAAATCATTTATATAGTTTTATATTCTAATTACAATAATTAAAAAATACATTTTCTAAATTCAATATTATTTAATTAGTTGTCTTTAAATTCAATAAATACATTTTGGTACTAATAGAGCCACCAGACAAAACCAAAAGATCACAGAGACACTTGATCGAATTTTCAGCCAATCACGGGACACGCAGACGATCATGTGACGAGGTAGAAGCATCAGTATTATCTAGTGACACTATTATGACAACATTTTATGTTGAATTAAAAAGGCTACAAATTGAAAGAAATTTGAATTAAAAAAAAAATAGAAATATTTTTGAATTATTGGAAATTTAACATCAGACTTTGTTTAAAAAACACTTAAATATAGAAAATATTCACATATATATGCTAAGTTTAAAATGGTAACTGTATTCGTAATTTACAATTGAGCTGCAAAAAAATATTGCGACTTTTCCAACAAAGCGATAATATTTAATAATAATATTATTAAAAATATTTATTGTGAAACTTAAAATGTGAACTAAAAAATGACAATAATGAAAATAAAAGTCAAATATAATTTGAAGTCAATAGTTTAATAAAAAACAAATGAATAAACAAGTTTTTTTAAATATAGCAAACAATGTGTAATTATTCCCCTCCTGTCGCCGCAGACGTGAACAGGAAGTGCTGGTACGTGACCACGAAGGGAATGCACGCCGTGGGTCAGGCCGAGGTGGTGGTTCTGCTCCAGTGTCTGCCCGACGAGAAGACCATCCCCAAAGACATCTTCACGCACTTCGTGCAGCTCTACCAGGAGGCCCTCAGCGGTGAGACTCAACAGATGATATATCGGGCGACTTTGATTCCCTGCAGGGCTCCGGAGACATATTGAGTTTGTCGTCTCTGATTAAGACTCGTCTGTTCGCCTGTCAATCACTGACTGACAACAGATCAGGAAAAGACAAGCGTCTCATCAAACTGTTGTTCAACCGCAGGGATCCATGAGTATTTTATTGAAGTAAATCAGTGAAAATATTGATGAAGTACATTTAACATTTTAAATGTTGAAACTCTTTTTTTAAACATTGAATTATTTGTTGTAATACTTTAATTGAAATATATATATTTTTTTATGATAATTGAATTTAAAAAGTAAAATGTTTTCATTATTATTGAAAAATGTATATATTGAAAGGAATCGTTATTGTTTTTTAATAACGAATTAATTTTAATAATTGATTATTTTCATTTCATTTTCATTAGTTTTTCTTGAATTATTGAATTTCAAAAATGTAAATATTTAAGGTTGAATTATTCTTTATCAATAATAATTGTCTTTTAAAGGGCGATTATTATTATTACTTTTTTAAATAAATAGATGTATATATTTAAGGTTGATTTATTCTTTATTAATAATAATTGTGTTTGTTTTAAAAGGCGAATATTATTCAAGTATATATAAGTTATATATTTAATTATTTTAAAAGATATTATAATAATATTATATATTTTAAAATAATTAAATAAACAAATGTATATATTGAAAGGTATAATTTTTTTTAATACTAATTAAATAAAAATAAATCAATCATCTTTATTGAAAAATGTTTATATTAAAAGCTCAAATTTTTATTTTTCAAAAACAATTACATTTCTATAATTTATTATTTTCATTCATTTTTCTTGAATACTTTAATTTAAAAAAAATTATATATTGAAAGTTTGAACAATTTATTTAAATAGTCGATTAATTGATATAAGAATATCAAACTCTATGTGTAAAAAATTCAATTAATCAAATAATTATTAAATGATTATCCATTTAAAAAACAATCTAAATTATTTAGAAGTTATTGATTTAAAATTACTAAAAAATACATAAAAAATGTCAATAGATAATATTCAAGGAGCAGAGATTTTGATGCTTTTATCACACATTTGGTTTAATTTTCCTGAATCTTCCCCCAGAATCTCAACATGTTCTTCTCCTCCTCAGGTAACGTGCTCAGTCACCTCAGTCACTCGTTCTTCACGCAGAGCTTCCTGGGCAGCAAAGAGCACGGAGGCTTCCTGTACATCAGTCCGTCCTTCCAGTCCCTGCAGGACCTGCTGCTGCCCAACCCGCCCTTCCTGTTCGGGGTCCTCATCCAGAAGTGGGAGACGCCCTGGGCCAAAGTCTTCCCCATCCGCCTCATGCTGCGACTGGGAGCAGAGTACCGATGTGAGTGCTGAGCTGCTCGTGTTGTTGACCAGGTTTAACCATCTGGATTCAGTCCTTGAATTGCTCTGTCAAATGAAGCATTGATCTTGTAAAGGTGTGTGTGTGTGTGTGCGTGTGTGTGTGCGTGTGCGTGTGCAGGGTACGGATCAAATCCTCCGTAGACGTGAGTCGCTCTTGTCGTTGACCAGGTTTAACCAAAAATTCAGATCCACTACAGTGTTGACTTGTGTAACCTTTATACTGTTTAAAAACAGCTGAGGAAACAGGAAGTGATCTCAACTTCCTTGTTACATGGCAGACACGAGTCGCTCTGGTCGTTGACCAGGTTTAACCACTGATTCAGAACCACTACAGTGTTGACTTGACTAGCATTTATACTGCTAAGTAGGTTAATCTAGTTGAGCAAACAAGAAGTGATTTAAACTCCATCCTAAGTAAGTAATATATTTATTTATATAGCGCTTTTCCAGACCAGGGTCACAAAGCGCTTAAACAAACAAAACAATACTCAAAAAAGTACATACTTTAAAGATCAAGATAATACTGAGAACAACACAGGAGTTCCAGAAATTCAAGGAAAAGCCTGAACAAATAGAAACGTCTTAAGATGTTTCTTAAAGGAGTCAGTAGATCCATCAAGTGCAAAGAGAGAAGAAGATTGTTCCAAAGCTTAGGAGCAACAGCCTGAAAAGATTTCTCTCCTCTGGTCCTGAACCGTGTGCGAGGAACCATCAGTAGATTCTGATCCACAGACCTCAGAGACCGAGCTGGGGTGTAAGGCTGGATCAGATCAGTGATGTAAGGAGGAGCCTGAACATGAATAGATCTGAAAGTAAGAACCAGAATTTTAAAGTTGATCCTGAAAGAAACTGGAAGCCAGTGAAGAGTTTTAAGGATCGGAGAAATGTGAGTTCTTCTACTAGAGCGGGTCAGAATTCTGGCTGCAGAGTTCTGAATCAACTGCAGACGAGACAGATCCTTCTTGTTAAGACATGAAAACAAACTGTTACAATAGTCCAGACGAGAAGAAACAAACGCATGGATTACAAGCTCCAGATCATGTTCCGACAACATTTTCCTAAGTTTAGAGATTTTCCTCAGTTGAAGGAAACAGTTTCTGGTCAGTTTTCTTCAGTGTCGAACAAGAGACATGTTTTTGTCAATACAACACCCAGGTTTCTCAGGCTCAGTTTGACAGACTGACCTAAGTCACCCAAGTACTGACTCAACCCTGGAATCTTATCATCAGGAGCAATCACCAGTGTTTCAGTTTCGTCCACATTTAGCTGTAGAGTGTTTTCACTCAGCCATTGTTTGATTGAAGTATATTTGAGTTGCTCAGATTTTTGACCAGGTTTAACCATCCAGATTTAGCCCTGTCGAAAAGATTGAACTTGTAAAGTAGTGTGTGTGTGTGTGTGCAGGGTATGGATCAAATCCGCAGACGTAAGTCGCTCTTGTCGTTGACCAGGTTTAACCACAGATTCAGATCTTCTACAGTGTTTACTTGTCACTTTATACTTTTAAATAATTAGATCACTTCCTTTTTAATCAACTTTATTTAAACTCTCTCCTTACATATCTGGAAACAGGAAGTGATCTAAACTCCCTACTTACAAGGCAGACATGAGTCGCTCTGGTTGTTGACCAGGTTTAACCACAAATTTTAAAACCGCTACAGTTTTTACTTGTGAAACATTCATACTGTTAAACAAATGAATCTAGTTGAGGAAACAGGAAGTGATGCAAACTCCATCGTTAAAAATCAGACATGAGTCGCTCAGACTTCAACAGGGTTTAACATTGTCCGTACAAGGCATACAAGATTTTTTCTTTTTCTTTTTTTCTATTTCTGCTACACTCACTTAAGAGGAATCAGAAGTTGTGTAAAAACTATTCTTGGCTGTAATTGTTATATGTTTCTTGGCCTTTTAAGGTATATATTTTAACTTTGTATTGTTTTTTTTATTGTTAAAGCGCTTTGTGACCCTGGTCTAGAAAGGCACTTTAGAAATAACCTGTACTTACTTACTTACTAATTACATTTTTCTGGCCTTTTAAATCCTACTTTATTTTTGATGTCCTTTGTTTATGTTTTATTTTGTACAACAAAGGGAATATTAAACAAAACAATTACATTTTCTTTAATAACAATTAACACGCAAATATTCACAGTGTTTGTTCATTTTTGTGTTGTTATCAAACAACCGGCGGCTAGATGGCAGCAGTCATTACGTCATCTGCCGCTAAAGGAAGAATAAAATCCCAGCAATGACTGAGGACGAGAGGATACAGTGACTCCAGCAGCTTTTAAAGCTGATGTTTGGACATATTTTGGTTTTCAAAACAAACGAAAGCAGTTACGACTTCGTCAAGAGTCATGTGGTCTGTAAATTCTGCAACACCAGAGTCAAGTACTCGACAATACTACACATATATCCTTGAAACTACAGTATTAGTAGTTTTTTTCTGCTACACTCACTTAAGAGGAATCAGAAGTTGTGTAAAAAATGATCTTGGCTGTGAAAGAAGAAGCCACGAGAAGAGGACCCAACACGCAGCCCTGTGGGACTCCGGTGGAGAGAATCCATCGGTGGATCAAGACGTTTTTTTTCAGAGTCAGAAAAGGAGTTGATTTTTATGAAATACGCCGTCAATCCTGGCAGATTTACGACGGGCGTCCGTGCAGCCACAGATCAGCTCAAAAGGTTCCCGGATGTTTGAGACTTAACTTGTCAAATCAGCTGAAAATAAGTCGTCAGTGGCTCTGAAGGATCTCGGTTCTTCACCGGAGCAAGTAAATCCTCCCTCACTCTCTCACTCCCTCCTCACTCTCTCACTCCCTCCTCACTCCCTCACTCCCTCACCCCCTCCTCACTCCCTCCCACCTGACGATCAAAACCCTGAATTGAATCCGATGTTTCTACTAAGTGATGCGTCAGGTCGAGCTGTAGATCCTCACCTGAGAGACTTTCCTTTTATTCAGGGGTTGCTGGTGCGACTCCAGCTGTTCGGCGGAGCTAAAAATAGCCGCCTAAGAGGCTCTGAGCCGGGGAGGCGTTAAATATTTGACTGGTGGATTAGGAAACGATGCAGCTCGGCACGTTTGATGTCAGCGAGAGCCCCGTGGATTAATCTTTATTGACACGAGCGCACGCGACAAAAGACGCTCCACCTAAGGAACGGTCGTCTCCCGCTCGTCCTTTTTTCTATCCCTCCTTCTTTTTTTTCAACCCTCATCATATTTTTCTCTCTCCCTCTCTTTCCCTCTGACATGTGATCCTCTTCCTCTCCTCTCTTTGTGTGGCTTAACTTAAGTACTTTTTCTGTCCTTCTACTTTTTAATTTCTTCTTTGGCTTTTTATCAGTTTTTCTTTACTTCTTAAAGAAAAATAACTTTATACAACGTCTGCTCCTACAACTTCTATTCAATTTGAATCATTCAAACTTCGATCAATTCTGCTCGTTTTGTTCCGTCTTTCTTTTATCTCTTCAACTCTTTCTTCTGTTCCTCTTTTTCTACCTTTTTTTTACCCCATTCACTTGACCTTTGACCTTCCAGTAAATTCTATTGTAAAATCTACTCACACCTTGAAACTTCATTCAATTTAAAAAAACACTTTATTCTACTAACTGCTCTAATACTACTACTTGTACTACACATTCTACTGCTACCTTTAATACGTATACTACTAATGTTCCTACTGCTTTTATTATTTATAATTGTACTACAAATTCTACAACTGCTTATACTTGTACTACTAATTCTACTACTACTGTTCCTACTGCTTTTATTATTTATACTTGTACTTCTAATTTGCTAATACTTATAATTATACTACGAATTCTACTACTACTGTTCCTGCTGCTTTTATTATTTATACTTATACTACTAATTTACTACTACTTATACTTTTACTGCTAATTCTACTTCGAATTTTACTGCTTATCTAACTAATTATACTTTAACTACTAATACTTCTACTACTTATACTTATGCTTTTACTACTAATTCTAGTACTGCTTTTACTAATTCTACTACTAATTCTACTACTACTTATACTAATTATACTTGTACTACTAAATCTACTACTACTTATACTTAAACTTTTACTACTAATTCTAGTACTGCTTTTACTAACTATACTTACTTTTTTCTTCTCCTCATTTGTATTATTCTTCCTTTTCTTATTATTTTCTTCTTCGCAACCTTTTTTCACTTTATTTCAACTGTTTCCACACATTTTTACTTTGAATACCAAATCTGTAAAGTGAAATACTTGAAAGTATTTCACTTTACAGATTCACGCTGCATTTTCTTCTGGAAATGCAGTTCTTATACTAATTTCTTTCTCTCCATTTTCCCTTTTATTTATGAATTTTCTTTTATTTCTCTTGTTTTCTTTCTTCTACTTGTCTTCCCAACTCTCATTTTTATAGTCTTCCTCTCTTTCTCACTGTCTCCTCTTCCTCCTCCTACTTTTCTATTCATCCCTCTTTCCTTTTACACCTCACCTTGTTCTTCTTCCCATTTGTTTCTCTCTCTTCTTTATACTACATTATTTGTTGCTTTCTTGTTTTCTCCGTCTCTCAGTCCTTTTTCTTTCTCGCTCCTTCTTTCCCTTCCCTTGTTCTCGTCAACATCCATTTTTGTTTTCTCGCCTCACACTTCCACCCTTTTAAAAACGTGTGGATGTGTTTATTCTCTCCAGTCTACCCGTGCCCGCTGTTCAGCGTCCGCTACAGGAAGCCTCTCTTCGCGGAGACGGGTCACACCATCATGAACCTGCTGGCGGTGAGAACCTCTCCCTCCGGTGAGTCCATGACCTTGACTCTTCATGTTCATGTGGATTCGGCAGGACTTCCGGAACTACCAGTACACGCTGCCGCTGGTGAAGGGTCTGGTGGTGGACATGGAGGTGAGGAGCACCAGCATCAGGATCCCCAGCAACAGATACAATGAGGTGAGTCCTTCTGGGTCACTAGAGGGTCACGGACGATGCCTTCAGGTGCTGTGAGCAAAGTAGGGAATTATTTCCCCTTCTCAAAACTTTCCTTACTTCTTGTCTAATACGAGTCTCTACTAGATGTTTATAGAGGCTCAGAAGTAGTGATGACTAATCTGACCACTGGGTGTTGTCTTCTGGCTCAGCTCTTTTTGTGTCGTTACATTGTTTAGCGAGTGGACTCGTTTATACTAGATGTCGCCTCACCATTAAATATCAAGATATTTATAGTGTGTTGATAATAAACTGTATCTGTCTTTTAATTTTAACTATATATAATATTATCTTTTTATTTATTCATTTTTGTGGGGGCTTTTAAACAATGTTTGATTTTATAATGGTTATTTTATGGTTTATATTTCAATAAAGTGTATATAAAATAAAACTAATATAATGAAAAGTAATACAATAATATCAGCATTTTGTGTTGCGATTATTGTTATTATTTTTTTGTCCCTTTTAAATCCCACTTTGTTTTGTAATCCTTTTTACAATTTGATTTTATTATTAACGATTAACATGCAAATATATTTACAGTTCATTTGTGTGTTGTGATTAAACTTCCGGCCGCTAGATGGCGTTAATCATTACATGTAATTGTTATATGTGTCTTTGCCTTTTAAAGTATATACTTTAACTTTGTATTGTTTTTTATTGTTCAAGCGCTTTGTGACCCTGGTCTAGAAGGGCACTTTAGAAATAACCTTTACTTACTTACTTACTTACTTACTAATTAAATTTTTCTGGCCTTTTAAATCCTACTTTATTTTTGATGTCCTTTGTTTATGTTTTATTTTATAAAACAAAGGGAATATTAAACAAAACAATTTAATTTTCTTTAATCAACAATTAACACGCAAATATTCACAGCATTTGTTCATTTTTGTGTTGGAATCAAACCACCGGCCGCTAGATGGCAGCAGTCGTTACGTCATATGCCGCTAAAGGAAGAATGAAAACCCGACGATGACTGAGGACGAGAGGATACAGTGACTCCAGCATCTTTTAAAAGCTGATGTTTGGACAAATTTTGGTTTGAAAACAAATGAAAGCAGTTACGACTTCATCAAGAGTCATGTGGTCTGTAAATACTGCAACACCAGAGTCAAGTACTGGACAATACTACACATATATTCTTGTTACTACAGTATCACGATATATCGAATCGTGTCGCCAGATTCTTGCCAACACACAGGCTCTCTCGGAGCAGACGGAGACATCGTCTCTCCGGGAGCTTCTGCGAGAAGAGACGAGAGGAGCAGTCTTTCAGAGACGAGGTCTGGGGGAGTGTTGAGATCTGGCAGCTGCTGCAGGAGCAGATGGGATCTTGTCAACAGCTCCGAGGTCCAGATCCTTCTGGCGATTCACAAACGTCTCAGAAGAAAAGCATCAAACGTGTCACCGTGTGACCGTTATCTGTCATCTTAAACCTCCCGGAGCAATTAGGATTTACTCCGCGTGGAGCTTTAAGTCCCGGAGGGTCGATGATGATGATGAGGATGATGATGATGATCTGGTTTGTCCTTGCAGCTGATGAAGGCCATGAACAAGTCCAACGAGCACGTGTTGGCCATGGGCGCCTGTTTCAACGACCGCGCCGACTCGCACCTGGTGTGTGTGCAGAACGACGATGGAAACTACCAGACGCAGGCCATCAGCATCCACCACCAGCCACGCAAAGGTGCGCACACACACACACACACACACACACACACACACACACACACACACACACACACACACACACACACACACACACACACACACACACACACACACACACACACACACACACACACACACACAGATAAGAAGAAGAATTAGAATAGAATTAGTAGTAGTAAAAGTACAAGTATAAGTAGTAGTAGTAAAAGTATAATTTTAAGTAGCTTGAGAATTAGTAGTAAAAGTATACGTAGAAGTAGAAGTAAAAGTAGAAGTAGTTGAAGTTTAATTGTAAAAGCAGTAGTATAATGAGCTGTAAAAGTATAAGTAGTAGTAGAATTAGTTAGATTAGGTGTGAGTAGATCTTACAATAGAATTTACCGGAAGGTCAAAGGTCAAGTGAATGGGGTAAAAAAAAAAAGGGTGGAAAATAGCAAAAACGACTGAACAGATTTAAATTGTTTATGGGAAGAAATATCGATAAATGGAAGAGAAACTAGGTATTACATTTTTTCCGGTTTACCGTCTGGATCCAGGAATCTTTTGAAGGTTTTGTCGCTATTAATGGGGAGAGCTGTAGCGTGAGCTCCCTTTGTTCGATGCTATGACTGTGTGTTGTGCAGGCGAGTTTCTTTTGACCCAATGTTTTACTGAAGGAAATATTCACCTGTAATGATAGCAACAAGCTAGCTGGTGTTATGCTAGCATCACTTTCACACCAGTGTTTTTTTATAGAAGTGAATCAGTGACATCAGAATATTTAATAGTTGAATTCAAGATCATATATACAGTATATATATATATATATATATATATATATATATGTAAGTAAGTAATTTATATTTATTCAGTGGCTTTTATGTATACAGTATACTTTTATATAAAACCTTTATTTTGTTTTTGTATAATTGAATTGAAAAAAGGTAGGTTTTCGTTTTTAATATATATATATATTAAAGTAATTAAATGATGATGATATGAATAAATACATTTTTTCGATCCAACTCTTTTGTTATTGTCTGGTGTCACTATATTAACATTTTATATTGACTTTAAAACACTAAAAATTAAAGAAATATTTTTTTAGAAAATGTACATTTGAATAATTAGAATTAGAATATCAAACTATTTGTAAAAGTATATAAATATATATTCATTTATAAAAAAATAATATTTATTTTTTTAGTCATTATTAATAAAAAATAAAACGATTTATTCAACTTTTCAATATATAAATTGTTAAATAGTAAATTTCAACCACTTTTCAACTGGAATGTCCTTTAATATGGACTTTAATGTAAAGTACATCAGTGTCAATATTGAATAGTTTAATGTCTATATTATGTAATTATATTTAAAAAACGAATATTTAAAAAAGTTAACGTTTTTAACTTTTATGAAAAGTACATCAGTGTCAATATTGAATAGTTTAATGTCTATATTATGTAATTATATTTAAAAAACGAATATTTAAAAAAGTTAACGTTTTTAACTTTTATGAAAAGTACATCAGTGTCAATATTGAATAGTTTAATGTCTATATTATGTAATTATATTTAAAAAACGAATATTTAAAAAAGTTAACGTTTTTAACTTTTATGTAAAGTACATCAGTGTCAATATTGAATAGTTTAATGTCTATATTATGTAATTATATTTAAAAAACGAATATTTAAAAAGGTTTTTTTTACAAAAATAGTCTATATTTTTATTCCAAAAATTCAAATATACATTTCTAAATTAAATATTCTTTAATTTGTATCTTTTAAAATACAATATACAAATGTTTGTATAATAGTGACACCAGACAAAACCAACGGAGCACCATTATTGATAATAATAATTCAACCTTTCAATAAACAATAAAACAAGAATTCAATGCTTAGAAAAAGTAACTCCAAAGGAAACGTGTATATTTTGTCGTTTTAATTCAAAATTATTAAAAAACATCTCAACGTCTTCTGTGGTCACAGTGACCGGCGCCTGCTTCTTCGTGTTCAGCGGCGCTCTGAAGGCCTCGTCGGGATACTTGGCCAAAACAAGCATCGTGGAAGGTGAGGAACCAGGACCGACCAGGACCTCCTTCAGAGACTTGTGGTCTTCAGTCTTTAAAAAAAATTGGTTAATTAATTAATTAATTCTTCTGCTCCTCAGACGGCGTGATGATCCAGATCACGGCCGAGACCATGGACTCCCTGCGCCAGGCCCTGAGGGACATGAAGGACTTCAGCATCACGTGCGGGAAGGCGGACCAGGAGGAGAACCAGGAGCTGGTGACCATCCACTGGACCGAGGACGACCACAACTGCAACAAAGGGTGAGTTGACCTTCGTGAAGGTTTTTGAAGATCCTCGTCTCTTAAGTCTCGTGTTCCGGTCCCTCCAGGGTCATCAGTCCCATCGACGGCAAGTCCATGGAGTCCATCAGCAGCGTGAAGATCTTCCACGGGTCGGAGTTCAAAGCCAACGGGAAGGTGATCCGCTGGACGGAGGTGAGACCCCCTCCCGATAGTCGGTACAAGTCAGCAGATCGCTGGACTCTCTGGTTCTCTTGGGTCCTCCCAGGTGTTCTTCCTCCAGAGTGACGAGCACCCCAACAGCGACCCGGCGGACCACAGCCGGCTGACGGAGAACATGGCCCGGTCCTTCTGCATGGCCCTCTGCCCGCACCTGAAGCTGCTGAAGGAGGACGGCATGGCCAAGCTGGGCCTCAGAGTAACGCTGGACTCGGACCAGGTGAGCAGGACCAGGAGGGATGAGACCACTTTTCATTATTTGAAATACATTTTGAGAAGTTTTAACATGTTCAAGAGAGAAGGAGTGTGTAGTGACATCTGGGGAAACTACACAATATATAGTGATACTGTAGTAACAAGTATATATATATATGTGTAGTATTGTCGAGTACTTGACTCTGGTGTTGCAGAATTTACAGACCACATGACTCTTGACGAAGTCGTAACTGTTTTCATTTGTTTTCAAACCAAAATATGTCCAAACATCGGCTTTAAAAGCTGCTGGAGTCAATGTATCCTCTCGTCCTCAGTCATCGCCGAAATCTCACGATTTCATTGTTACTTATTCTCCTATCGGTAAAGCGACCGGGAGTATAAGACGAAATCCACTTGCTAAATAATTCATCAACATAACAAGATTTATAACCCCCCTAAAAAAAAAGAGCTGAGCCAAAGGTCAACACTCTCTGGTCAAATTAGGCTCCGCCCTCATCGCAAGAATTCTGGCGTAACCAGAGACAAGAAGTCCAGGAAGATGTTGAAGTTGGGAGAAAGTAAAAGGAATTTCCCACATTTTCAACAACCCCCTGAACGCATCATCAGTGAACCGAGGACTCTCGCCATCTAGTGGCCGAAAGGTTTAATTGCAACACAAAAAAATAAAAATAAAACACTGAATATTTGAATTTGAAGTGTAATTTTATACACGATTTGTTGAAGTGGGAGTCATAGGATAACTTTTTAGAGTGAAATGTGAATTGAAAACGAATTAATTGAAAACTATTTAAAAATAATGGTGATACAGAGCTTGTTAAATATCAATAAATAAACGTATTCAAGCGCCTTCTTCCGTCCTCAGGTGGGTTACCTGGCAGGAAGTAACGGTTCGCCGCTGCTGCCTCAGTACCTGAGCGACCTGGACAGCGCTCTGATCCCCGTCATCCACGGAGGGGCGTGTCAGCTGAGCGAGGGTCCGGTCGTCATGGAGCTGGTCTTCTACATCCTGGAGATCATCTCCTAGAAGGAAGAGTCAGGAGGCCCCGGGAGTCACGTGACCCCCCCACGAACGACTCACCTTTCACCGTCAAAAAAAACTTTATCGACAATCCCAAAATACTTTTCGTAAAAGTGAAGAATAAAAAAAAAAAAAATAGTATTGGATCTGGAGTCCGCCTGATCAGGGAACCACAGGATCGACTCCTAGTTTTACCGTAAATCAACACTTTTCAGGTCGACAAGTCTCCGATCCCGCAGTCCAGAACCCGGTACCAGGTCCAGTACACAGTTTTTTTTTTGTAGACGGATGGTTCACGCCTGCTTCTGTAGCCTCCAGAGACACTTCCCCCCCCCCGGTCTCCATCTTCACCGACTTAAGGGTTTTAAGGTTGTAAAATATTTTAAAGCAGCTTTTTAAGAAAATGTAAAGATGTACAAACACACAAATGTATAAATATATCCGTGGATTTAAAGCCATCGACATGAGCGAGTGTTTCATCTTTGCGTCCACCTTGAAGCTGAATGTAAAACTGAAACCCAAAAATTCCAGACGGGAGGATCAGACTCGTCGACGCGGACCTGAGAATACAACCCAGAATGTATCCGAGTGTTTTTTTTGTTTTGTTGTTTTTTTGTTTTAATTCTTCGAAGATCAACTGCTTCTGAAGTCACAACCTGGTCCGACAATCACTCCGGTCCACTTCAAAACCACCTCCTGTAGCGGTCAGAACCTCCTTCCTGTTGCTGTGTTTTCTCCAAGTCTCGGCATCGATCGGATCCGTCCAAAAAGAAAAAAAAAAAAAAAAAAAAAGTTGCGATGGGTTTGAACAGTAGCATTTTTATTTTGTGGTATCCAACACTGCATGTGACGGCCTGAGACCAATATCAAGTTTTGCATCCGAGATCCTTTTTCTTCCGTTTTTATTTGCAAGCCAAAAAAAATAAGAAAAAACCTGTACATTTCTTTTTCTTTACACTACAAATGTCAACAAATCTTTATCAAGATCTGTAGAATATGTAAAATAAAAATATACTTATTAAAAACTCGAGTTGTGTTTTATATAGCGACAAAACTCTTTATAGAAACAAGTCGATATTTTCAACAATACTTTCATAAAATGTAAAAGAAATCCATACGCAGTACCTTCATCTCACCACTTGGGGGCTCTTATATTTGTTTTAACAACCAGAATAATGGAATCGACCAGAAAATCTAATAACCATGTTGTGACATTAATATTTACGCTTCATATTTCTGCATCGGTACATTGAATATCAACAAACCCCGACATCTAGTGGTGACAATTGGTCACTGCAATAAAAAATGCATATTTTACAAATAACGAGATTTCATCAATACAACTTTGAAAAATTACAATTTGACGAACTTTTTGGGGACTAAACACGCCATTTTGTAGTGTCAACCTTAATGTGAAAACCCAACTCTCCTGACTTATTCACATGTTGTCAATGTTGAAGTCTTCAAAATGCAGTAGTTCCTTCATTCATCATGACGTTGCTCCGTTTGTAAGTTATTACTTAATAAAGTTCTCTCCCGTCTGAAGCCAAACGAGACTTCGGTTTAAATTAAACATTCTGACATCACTCTGGTGCAGGTGTCCTCCCCTAGAAGCCCTAAATCAGTTGAGTACCTACATGTTAATAAACAAAATAGATATTTACGTAAACATGGTGAGAGTTACTTCTGCCTTTAGGTGTTTTTCTAACGTGTACATTAAGCAGCAAATCTTATTTTTATTATTTGTTTTTAATGTACAAAACGGGAGTTTCAGGGGTGAGTTTGAAATTTACGTGAGTCCTTGAATGCAACTCGTGTTTTTGTGACCAATCAGAGCGGAGTAGGCGTGGCTGCTTGAAGGCGATTTCTTCTCAGCCAAAACAGCGCATTTTAAGTGGGCGGAGCTTAAGCGTATTTTCTAATATAAATATCTTTATTAAATGATAGTTTTGTGCAAAAAGAAACATACTGATGAGTACATAAAGGTCCTGGGACAATATAAGACGCACTGAAATCAGCACATTAGATTTCTTTTAATTGTAACAAACTTTATAACGTAAGCATTTTAGTTGTTTTTTTTAGTTTCAAATGACTAAATTAAAACATACATTTTAACATTGTGTGTATGTGAGGATTTGCCTTTAAACCCATTTCTCACGAGCCTGCACTTTAATGTCTTTAATTAAATATTTCTATATTTCTTTCTCCAAATACCGTAACAATAGTTAAAAACGTTTAAGGTAAAAAAGACATTGATACAGTATCGTTATTATAAATGAAATATTTGCCTTGAACTCACATTGAAAATAATTGTTTTGTATTTTATTAAAATAAACATTACCAAACACATTGTTCAAAAGCTTTTCAATAACTTATTCATTAATTTAAATGTAGTTCATTGAACATTCTTATTTTACGTGTAGATTAATAAAAATAAAAAAAACCTCCAGCAGGTTCATTTAAAAAGTTGTTTATTGATAATCTTGTAACATTTGTGAACAGGCAGGTGAAAGAATCGAGTCGTAAGTTGAAATAAACACCAAGAATATGAACTTAAAAAGACCACAGAAGGAGAAAAAAAGACGCCCCGGAAACTCAAGTTTGAGGTAAAACTGTTTTGGCTCATTCTCAAGGGCAAAATATTAAAGTAAGTGTTTGTCAATTTGATATTAAATAAGATAAGATAAGATTTTACAACCAAGAATGATTGGATTAAATCAAGTTATTAAAACGGATGCATAGTTTTTGTAAATTAATCTGTAGCATTAGCAACAAGCTAGCTGTCATGCTAGCCTCTCTTTCACACTTACTTTTGTCATCATTGATAAATATTTTTGATTTCTGACAGTAAAAACGTGTATAAAGTTGTTTTGTGGTTAATCTGTGTTTAAAGAACATAGTTGAGTGTATTTAGTGACAGAAGCTAAGATAAGCTAAGCTAACTAGCGCCCCTTGTTTACCTTAACCGTAAATGAAAATGTACTGTAAAACAACACACTTTACAACAGCTAAAGAGTGTCATGAATACGTGTTAAGAATATTCCTTTGACAAGGTAAGCTGTCGGCAAACAACCCAGCAGTGTATTCCGTTTTTATTATTAAAGCTACTTCCAGCAGCAGGTTGAAATGAGCAGGATTTCCACAGCAACAGGGATTAGCTTTGGTATTAGTGCACGTCTGACGCTCAGACAACTTCACAACAACGTGTGACGCACAACCTTCCGATCCCGTGTGTAGTCGACGCAGCCGTGAACAGTCGTCCGTCCTTCATCTTCTCCTGTGAATGAAGGAAAAACGATGACAAAACGTCACAACAATTGTGCTGTGTCTAAAATCGCATACTTCTCTTAGTGCACTAGAAGTTAGTATGCATCAGGATAGTGTACGTACTAACTAGGAACTAATTCTCCACAGATAGTACGTCTAAATTCAAACACTGCTGCTACACACTAACAGGAAATGACACGACAGCTTCTTCTTCTACTTCTATTTAACGATCGTTTCAACCAGCTGTAGGAACACTAGCGACACCTGCTGGCAGCACATTTTGCAAGTTTGGAAAAAGAAATAAAGAAAAAATATGAGAATCGAAATATTGGCGAGATATTTAAGCTGGTATCAGCAGTGAAGACGTGTTTATCCTCCTACTGCTGCTGAAAATACACCTGTAAGTATATTAATATATACGCATTTATATATGACGTAACTTCTGTTTAAAACGTCACTAAGATGGCGGCTGTTTAGTGTAGAAAGTGTCCATCGATCCATACTCAGTTTTGTGGGCGTTTTAGTGACAATTTAGTGTGCATGGCACACTCAATTTTGCATACTATAAATTGAGACGGACTTATGCACTAAAAATACTAACTTTGAGTACGCTAGTATGCGATTTGAGACACAGCCCTGAAGTCAATATCTGATCGATACCTTTTCATCGTCGTTGTAGATTAACCTGCGACCTGGACCGACACAAATGAGCGTCAAGATGTGGGGGAAAAAAGTTTGGAGCTTGAGCTGAACCTGATCCGTACCTGATCGATGATCAACCAGCGCCTGGTGCTGCTCTGCATGTCCTGACCGCTCAGAGGCTGACGCAGGCGGATCTTCACCTCCACCAGGCCTCCTGTACGTCTGCGCCCGTCCATCACCTGACGCACCAGGACACGTTCAGATGATGACAGTGCAACACTTAACGATATGATACGTATCACGATACAGGGGTAACGATATGATATATTGCAATATCGTAGTACTCTGATGATACTACAAATATAGTATTGTATGAGTACTTGACTCTGGTGTTGTAGTATTTACAGACCACATGACTCTTGACGAAGTCGTAACTTCTTTCATTTGTTTTTAAACCAAAATATGTCCAAACAACAGCGTTAAAACGGTATCCTCTCGTCCTCAGTCTTCGCAGGATTTCATTTTTTACCCTCTAGATTTGTAGGATTTAATGAAAGTTTAATTGCAATGCCAATGAACAAATATAGTGAACATTATAAATAAATATAATATAAAATATAAATTGTTTTTTCCAATTAGACACAGCACTACAGCAATTGTTCGTAAAAAATAAAAATAAAATAAGAACAAGAACAAAGAGAAAGAAAGAACAAGATGATACAATCGAAGTCTAAAGATAAAGAACATAGATCAGATAAAGATAAGATTATTATATTACTATAGAAGATTATTATGACATTACTATAGAAAATTATTGAAAATATTAATAATAAAAGAACAATAAAATATAATATTACTTAAAACCCCCACTCCCCTCAAAAAAGTACATCAGTGCGTATATAATATAATCTTTTTTATTGTTACCTGTTAAATATTGATACGGTATTACGAGAAAGATATTGGTTTATTCAAGTGAATCAATATTTTCTTACACCCCTAGTCATTTTAAGTTAATTTTAAATTGGCCTCTGTTGAAGTACCCGATTGCTAATAGTACCAGCCGCAGTGGTCAGTACCAACTGGAGAGGTCCATATGAGGAACAACAGAACAGATCACGAGTCCTTGAGCTTAAATTCAAAGGACCACAAGGAATGTATCTGGTCATAATGTGAAGTCTCATCAAGTCGTTAAAAAGGATAAAATCATCTTTGTAACAGTTAATATTTCAGCAGTGACTCCCGATCATCATCTTAACCGACTGACCTCCACGATCTCCCTGATCTCGCTCTCGCTGTCCAGCTTGTCCAGCTTCACCAGCGCCGTCCCGAGAGGCTTGTCGCTCCGCAGGAAACCACTGAAGCGCACACACACAAAACGACGCACAACCGTGAGACGCTTCGTTTCGTATCATCACGAGTCAACAAGAACAGTCGAAGAAGGTGCATCAAGAAAAGCGTCGTCACCCTTTGTGCAGCAGCTCCAGCTTGATGCCCTTCGACGACACGACCCGCCTGAAGCCGCGGTGGTTCCGGTTGATGGAGAGAGTGAAGCTCTGGTTGTATTCTAGGAATTGAGGGATGAGTTTCGTCTCTTAAAAAAACGCCCCCGAACACAAAGGGCTCACCTGGAGAGTTGGTGTTCTTGACGACCGCCGTCTTGTGTTTCTGCGGCTGATCCTGGACCGCAAGAGTGACCGGGTCGTCAAGAAGCGAAACAAGAGATTGAAACAAGCGAGGGGTCTCACCGAGCTCGGGAAGGGGAAGTCGAACTTGACGTAGGCGTAGAGCTCGCCGGACTGGAGCCCTGTGGGGGGCACACCGGGGGGCGCGTTACCGATTGTTAGCAAACCGACGTGGATGATGTTTGTTTACCACTGGGAGCAGGAAGATTCATCCCCTTCACGATCTCAACGATCATGTCGGTGCTGCTCAACTCCGGGAAGATCCTGCCAGAAGAACCACAAGAAATAGTCTCGCCTACATTTTCTATGGCAGTATATCAAGACCTTCCACCCACCTGACGGTGCGGAAGGACTTCTCCTCGAAGTGGTGTTTAGGAGGAGGCAGGCCCTTCGCCTGGGACAGCTTCAGCACCTCCAGACTCTTCTTGCAGCCTTCGGCCATCTTCTCGAACCTGCAACTCGCAGGTCAGTGAAAAGACTTGAGGACGTGTCGAGAAGTTTTACCTGGTGGTCTCTGCCACGTCGCCCAGGTGCGTGAACTGCTTCGAGTGAGTCAAACATTTCTGAAGGGAATCAAGGACTGAAGTTCAAACACGTGGCAAGAAAAAAAAGAAGAAGAACGTGACGAAGGATTCACCTCGTACTGCTCCTTCAACATCTCCGCCAACGTGACGTAGACCTGCTCGGCCTTCTCCGACATCTGGACGTCGTTGTGGTGGACCATGATGAACTCCTCGTCTTCGTCTCCAGGGGGCGACGGTAGCTGTGAGACAACCATAGGGTCAGACATCCTTGCCCAACTGTGAATAACCCACGACAACCCCAGCAAGTCCCGGGTCTGCCCCGGGGCTTCCTCCCGAGCAAACATCTCACCACCGTGATGTCCACAGCTGTGCCGCTGCGTGCCGCCTGGATCAGCGGGTCCAGACCTTTGGCGGTGCGCAGGAGGGTCTTGGCCTGCTCGATGTTGTTCTTCTGCTTGGCCTGCAGTGCGGCCTTCGTGAACTGCTTCTTCCTGCTTTCCAGCAACTCCACCAGCTGCTCCGCTGCAGGAGAGAATCAGTTGGATGATGGAATAAACTGACTCGTTTTCGTCGGACCTACATGCCAGTGACGGTCCTTCTTTCGTAGACGAGTTGTTGGGGGACGCCAACGAGGACTTCCTTTGTCTGTGACTCGCAGCCGGAACCTCCAACATGGGCTTCTTGGGTTCTTTGGACTACGACAGAAATGTTTTGATGGTTCAGCACTAATTTACAAAAAACAGAATCATCACTAGAAGTGCGTATTGGAAAGAATCTGGCGAAAACAATCGAGGGTCAACAATAAAATGTATAGTGATACTGTAGTATCAAGTATATATTTGTAGTATTGCCGAGTACTTGACTCTGGTGTTGAATTTACAGACCACATGACTCTTGACGAAGTCGTAACTGCTTTCATTTTTTTTCAAACCAAAATATGTCCAAACATCAGCTTTAAAAGCTGCTGGAGTCACTGTATCCTCTCGTCCTCAGTCGTAACTGCTTTCATTTGTTTTCACCCAAAATATGTCCAAACATCAGCTTTAAAAGCTGCTGGAGTCACTGTATCCTCTCGTTCTCAGTTGTAACTGCTCTCATTTGTTTTCAACCAAAATATGTCCAAACATCAGCTTTAAAAGCCGCTGGAGTCACTGTATCCTCTCGTTCTCAGTTGTAACTGCTTTCATTTTTTTTCAAACCAAAATATGTCCAAACATCAGCTTTAAGAGCTGCTGGAGTCACTGTATCCTCTCGTCCTCAGTCGTAACTGCTTTCATTTGTTTTCAAACCAAAATATGTCCAAACATCAGCTTTAAAAGATGCTGGAGTCACTGTATCCTCTCGTTCTCAGTTGTAACTGCTCTCATTTGTTTTCAACCAAAATATGTCCAAACATCAGCTTTAAAAGCTGCTGGAGTCACTGTATCCTCTCGTTCTCAGTTGTAACTGCTCTCATTTGTTTTCAAACCAAAATATGTCCAAACATCAGCTTTAAAAGCTGCTGGAGTCACTGTATCCTCTCGTTCTCAGTTGTAACTGCTTTAATTTGTTTTCAAACCAAAATATGTCCAAACATCAGCTTTAAATCTGCTGGAGTCACTGTATCCTCTCGTCCTCAGTTGTAACTGCTTTCATTTGTTTTGAAACCAAAATATGTCCAAAAATCAGCTTTAAACGCGGCTGGAGTCGACTGTATCCTCTCGTCCTCAGTCATCACTTGGGATTTCATTATTCCTATAGCTATGGAGGACGTAATGACTGCTGCCATCTAGAGCAGCGATACAAATAAATATCGTGATGTATCGCTGTGTCGTTATTTTCTCACTCCCCTAATCCTCACCCACCTCTTCCTCATCATCATCATCGTCGTCGTTGGCTACGTTCTCCGTGGACACAAGTTTATCTGCAGCCTGAAGAGCAGCCACGACTCTATCCTCGTCTCCTGTCGACTTGTGTCCCGGGATGGGAGGAAAACCTGTCGGATCCAAGAGAGGGTGATTGACAGCTGCAGTACAGATGAATGGACAGATAAACACTAACCTGGAGGGACGGGGAGCTCGTCGTAGTTCACAGGCTTTCCTTTTTTGTGAGATCTGATGGCCGACTGGTATTGCTGCAGGACAGGAGAGGAAGTTAGAAAACCTGATTGACACGTTCCTGATCTTCTCCATTATGATCCCAATTTAAAAGAAGTCAACGCCGGAAAACATGTTTGCCTTGGACGGTAATATATTCTAAAGGTACTGGATTTTTTAAATAATCTACAACACATACTAATCTTGGCATTTAAACGTCACCCTTGTCGATAGATAGAACTTTATTGATCCATTGGGAAACATTTTTTTGGAAATTTTAAATTCCCCATTTGGTGTTTAGGTCAAACTAAATCTTCCACACAATATCTCCTTCATATACTTGTTGAGTGTTGTACATGGGGCATCATATAATAAAATGCATACAATAATTAAAATTAGGTTAGGTTAGGTAGAACTTTATTGATCCTTCAGGAGGTCTACTTCGGGAAATTGTTTTTTTCCAATTAGCCACAGCAATACAGCAATTATTCATAAAAAATAAATAAAAATACAATAAGAACAAGAACAAAGAGAAATAAAGAGAAAGAACAATAACAGAAAAATAAATAAATAAATAAGAAACAATGATAAGAAAAACACAAGAAGTTGATTAGAAAATATACATTTCAAACATTAGAATTACGGAGAAGCAACAGTATTTTAATTCAACCCATTTTAAATCTAGATTGAAATATAACTTTAATTTTTTTTAAAACTACCTCTGCGATGCGATCATACATCCTGGCTTTCCTGGCGTCTCCTTTCGCTTTAGCCTGCGCCGATGTTTCCGCGTATTTGTCTCGTCTCTGCTCCAGAGCTTCCAGGGCGTTCTGAGGAGCAGCAGGAGCAGCAGGAGCAGCAGGAGCAGCAGGAGCTGAAGGTAGAAAAGACGTCTTAAGAGTTCTCCTGATGGATCCTACGAGGTGAACCGAGGTGTGCTGTACCTGCAGGTGCAGGAGCTGGCCTGGAGGCTTGTGGCCTCGGCTCCGAAGAAGAGTCTTTGACAGCAGCTGTGGCGTTTGAAAAACGTCATTTTTTTACTCTTTCTTCACTCGCTGGTTTCCACAACCAAAGGGTTCGAACCATAACATCTCCAGTAAAAGGTCTGAAACCGACTCACCTGCTGCCGGAGCGGGAGGAATTGTACTCGGGTCCACGTCCTCTCCTTTCTCCAAGGCTTCCAACGTAGAATCAAACCACTGAAGCACAAATTTAACAAAAAATGTTAATACACAATTTCGTTGGTTTACATCAGGACAGTCCATAGTCGAGTCCGGGCGAGGGGTGTGTACTGGCAAGAATGTGGCGATAGGATATGGATTACAATACAGGGACAACAACAACTTGATATATTGCGATAATACAGGAGCAAATATATATTTGTAGTATTGTCGAGTACTTGACTCTGGTGTTTCAGAATTTACAGACCACATGACTCTTGATGAAGTCGTAACTACTTTCATTTGTTTTCAAACCAAAATATGTCCAAACATCAGCTTTAAAAGCAGCTCGGGTCACTGTATCCTCTCGTCCTCAGTCATCTCCAGTTTCATTGATCCTTAAGCGTTCTCTTTTGTTCTTTCTCTTTATTTCTCTTTGTTCTTGTTCTTATTTTTATTAATAATTGCAGTATTGCTGTGTCTAATTGGAAAAAAACAATTTCTATAAAAATCAATAAAGTTCTACCTAACCTAACCTAGCTGCAGGGGACGTAATGACTGCTGCCATCTAGTGGCCGAGAGGTTAATTGCAACACAAAAATGAGCAAATGTTGTGAATATTTTGATAGTTGTTAGAACATTTATTTTTATATTTATTTTAAACAACTTATTAAAATATAAGCATATTGATACATTAATGGGAAAAGACAACATTGTGATATTTAAGTTCATCAATATTTTCTTACACCCCTAATCCAGAGGCAGTTTTCAGCCCTCCATGTTTCCACTCACTTTACTGGTTCTTAGGTGAAGCTTGGCTTGTTCCACGTCGCCGTCTCTCTTGGCTCTCAGAGCGGCCATCTTGTACTCCTTCTGCCGCTCAAGAAGCATCGCCTTCGTCGCCTCTTTAGCTGTCGACACAAACACCATTTTTAACAAGTCCGTGAAGAGAACGTTCGAGATCACACTGACCTCCGGTGTTCCCCGAGGGTTCTGCTCCTCCTCTGGCTCCCTCTACTGGAGACGGCAGGCTGCTCAGACTGGGCGTCGTGGCCGTGGAAGAATCCTCGCCGCTCGGGGAGATGATCTCCGGTACCGGCGTCGTCGTCTCCTGCTGCCCAGACGGAGCCGCCGAGGGCACGGCGGGGGCCGGTCTGTGAGGAGCCGGGGTGTGACTTGTAGGATTGGAGGCCCCGGTGGCGACGGGCGGAGGTATGTCCGCCTCGTTCACCGGCTTTCCTTTCTTGGCCGAAACCAGCATCGTCTCCAGTTTCTGCAGCGGTGGACGAAGTCAACGAGTGAAGCAGTCGATGAGGACGTGACGATCAACCAACCTTCAAGCCGCGATCATATCGTCTGACTTTCGACGACTCCCCCGCGGATTTGGCGTTTTCTATCGCGGTCCTATACAAGCCGATCCTCTCCTGCAGGGTCTGCTGTAGACCAGTGGGTGCAGGTCCCGAGGGGGGTCCGGTCTGCTGCGAGAGGAACACGACTCAAGATCAAAACCATCTCTAAGCTAATATACACGTATACAAGATATAATTCAAGAGTTGACGGACGGTTTTGAGCGACACCTGAGTCGTGGGTGAAGGGAGTTTGGAGGCAGTTACAGGTTCAGCAGCGACTGAGGACGTCGGCGAAGGTGCAACGTCGTCCTCGTCATCCGACGCGCCCACGGTTTCCTCCTCGTCGCTTCCACAGACCATTTCCTGCAGCTCCGCCTGAAACCACACAAGATCGCGAAGTGTGTTAGACTCTTAGTAACAAGTACTGGAAAGAATCTGTTGATACGATTCGCATTACAATACAGGGGCAACAATACGATATATAGGCGCTATATAAATAGAGATTATTATTATTATTATTATTATTATATAGTAAGGTAAGGTAAGGTAAGGTAAACCTTTATTGATCCCTCAGGAGGTCTCCTTCGGGAAATTGATTTTTTCCAATAGCCAATACATACAACAATTTTTTATAAAAAATAAATCAAAATAAAATAAGAAGAAGAACATAAAGAGAAAGAACAAGATGATACAATCTAAGTCTAAAGATAAAGATAAAGAAAATAGATCAAAGAAAAACAACAAAGACAAAGGATACAAAGACTAACATAGAAAAGAACATCCAGATACTTTCACTCCACTCCTGCCCCCGAACTCAGAATTGTACAATTTAATAGCCCGAGGAATGAATGAGTCCCTGAGTCTATTTGTTTTGCACCTGGGTAGGAGCATTCATGCTCTCATTCTGCTTCTCTGCTCACTGATGACAGTGTTCAGAGGATGACTGTCATCATCCATGATGGACAGTAGTTTGTTCAATGATCTCCTCTCAGCAACTGTCACCAGTGAGTCCAGCTTCAACCACAGAGCTCCTGATCAACCTGTCCAACCTGTTGACACTCCTCTTGGACACATTTCCACCCCAACACACCACAGCAAAGAACAGTGATACCGGAGTAACAAGGATATATTTGTAGTATTGTCGAGTACTTGACTCTGGTGTTGCAGAATTTACAGACCACATGACTCTTGATGAAGTCGCAACTACTTTCATTTGTATTTAAACCAAAATATGTCCAAAAATCCACTTTGAAAGCTGCCGGAGTCACTGTATCCTCTTGTCCTCAGTCGTAACTGCTTTCATTTGTTTTCAAACCAAAATATGTCCAAACATCAGCTTTAAAAGCTGCTGGAGTCACTGTATCCTCTCGTCCTCAGTCGTAACTGGTTTCATACCAAAATATGTCCAAACATCAGCTTTAAATGCTGCTGGAATCACTGTATCCTCTCGTCCTCAGTCGTAACTGCTTTAATTTGTTTTCAAACCAAAATATGTCCAAACATCATCTTTAAAAGCTGCTGGAATCACTGTATCCTCTCGTCCTCAGTCATCGCCAGGTTATCATAATTCTTTTATCTTAGGAGGACATAATGTCTGCTGCAAAAGTTAAAATAAAAATCCAATTTTATTTTATACACTATTGAATAATAAACCATTAAAAACATAGTTACAGTGCTCTTGAATGTTGAAAGAGTTTTGTGAAAAAAGATTATTTAAGTGATGAATTTCAACTCCACTTACAAAACCTTAATCCCTGATGACGCTTCAACTTGATTCAAAGATTACAGATTTAATTATAATCGTTTAGAAACGCTCATGAGCAGCTTGGATTTTAACAAACACAGACGAGGTTCAACTGCACATGCATCAAGAGTTACGCATGCTCTCAGTACAATAACTGCTGAACGATTGGTGCGTTTCAAAATATTCAAAATATGCTCAATTCTACACTTTAAAAAAATCCACAAAATGCAACTAAAAAGAGAAGGAGTACGAGAAGATAAAGTGATTTAGCGCCAGGGTAAGCAGACTGAAAGTTATTTACCGCTTCAATCAAACACAAACCAAATAATCAAGAGTAATATTGAATAACTGTCATTTATCTTCACCAGTGGCACATTTTTTAACAATTCCACGATCAGAAAATCAAAATAAACTTAATAAGCTATAATTTTTAGTAAGGGTTGGTACCCACCAGAAGATTCTCGTCACCTTCCACATCGTCGTCGTCTTCGTCATCCTCACCCACGTCTCTCATGCACCCGTCAACCAGCCGTGCAATGTCTTCCATGGGCAGAGGAGCTGCAACACCAACGTGGTTCATGAAACACCACGTACACGACGGTTCCAGTTCAGAAGAGGAATCTCACCTTTGCCTTTCGGTTTCCCTCTCCCTGCAGTGGGCGCTCTGTCGTTCCCGGTGAGGGCGGCGAGTTCCGCCTCCAGGTCCGGGTCGTCCAGGTTATCGTCTTCCATCCCCATCATCATCTGCTCCGGGTCCATGTCCATGTCCATGAACATCCCAAACTTGACAGCAAGACAGAAAGTCAGAACCCTTTGACAGATGATCACTTATTCCACTTACTGGCCGAGTTGGTGGTCGGCCACGTTCGCGTTTGTTTATAAAGTTCGTCTTACGACGGTGGTTGGACGTTAAATCCATGTAACATGCAACAGTTTATTTTCATGTCTTAACAAGAAGGATGTGTCTCGCCTGCAGTTGATTCAGAACTCTGCAGCCAGAATTCTGACCCGCTCTAGTAGAAGAACTCACATTTCTCCGATCCTTAAAACTCTTCACTGGCTTCCAGTTTCTTTCAGGATCAACTTTAAAATTCTGGTTCTTACTTTCAGATCTATTCATGGTCAGACCTTCCATCACTGATCTGATCCAGACTTACACCCCAGCTCGGGGTCTGAGGTCCGTGGATCAGAATCTACTGATGGTTCCTGAACACGGTTCAGGACCAGAGGAGAGAAATCCTTCCAGACTGTTGCTCCTAAGCTTTGGAACCATCTCTGTGTTTGATGATCTACTGACTCCTTCAAGAAACATCTTAAGACGTTTCTATTTGTTCAGGCTTTTCCTTGATTTTCTGGAACTCCTGTTGTGTTATCAGTTTTATCTTGATCTTTAAAATATATACTTTATTGAAGATTGTTTAAACGCTTTGTGACCCTGGTCTGGAAAAGCGCTATACAAATAAAAATTACTTACTTACTTAAGTCTCAGTTTTGAATATAATTATTATTATCAAGATGATAATATTGTCATTATATTATGAAGCTTATACTGTTGTAGAGTGTATTTCTTGCAGGAATCCTTCATCTTTAAACTCATCATCTGACACCGAGGAGTTTCTTCTTCAGTTCTCACCTGCTTGGCCGCATTGGAACCACCGCCCTTGGGTGGAGGAGGAGCTTTTTTCTTCCCGAACATGTCGACGGATCACAGCTCGGGGTCTGGAACTACGACAGTGCAGGATGCTGCAATAAACAGAATCATGTGAGAGGATGTCAGGTGCCTGGAGAAAAAACAACCAGCAACCAGCGTGAGGTGGTTTTCTTAAAAAAAAAAAAAAAAGTATTCTAAAAGTGTGTCATCACATCCTGTCACAAAGAAGGATCGACTCTCTTTCGCAACAAAGTTTCGTTTTTGTTGATCATTTAGCGAAAAAAGGTTTCCCTTCACTTCCGGGGTAATCGCAGCCGCAGACTTCTCGTACTCGATTGGTCGAGATGGATCACGTGACCACGCTCAGAAAACAAAACACCAGCAGCAGCAAAAAGATAATTTCTCTAATAACCTGCGAACTCTCGGTCATTTCCTGTATTTCCTGAAGAGTTATTAGTATTATTACGTTACATTTAACCCCTTGGAATGAAGCTCGGGTTGTGGTCGCTGTTTTTCCGTCTGCAATGATGAAGTTTGTCCCCTTTAAACTCGTAAATACAATGTTTGTGTCATCATGGCGATCATGTTGCGTGAAAGTTACATTTAATAATATTGTATATATTTTTATAAATATATACAAGAAAATATCAATAAATATAAATATATGTACAGATGTATACCTGTCGTCGATATTAGAAAGAGCGAAAAATGACGCATTGTTTACTCAATACTGGCAACGAGACTCTACCTTTTTTTAAACAACGAGTCACACATTTTGACTTGAATTAGTTTTGTAAGAATGTCTTAAAAGGTCGAAATCCTCGTTGTGCATGTTAGCAGCTCGGCTAACTGTTAGCATCGCGAGCTATTTTAAAATGTTTGCGTTCGCCATTTGCGCTTAAGTTTTCGATTAAAGTTCTCCTGGAGACTAGAACGTTTTCCCTCAAAAGTTGAAATAATGGTGGCGTTTACCTGCTCGATCATGCTCGTCTGCGGTCTGTTTTGACAGCGTCGCCGTGTGAACTGCGCATGCGCGCACAAGACCCGACTGACCACGTGCTTATGATTCCCTCAGCGTCGTCTCGCAGGTTGACTTTGATTAAAAAGTCACACGATCCTTTATTGTTATTGTTTAAAAGACAAATCCACAATTGTTACAAAATTAAAAAGATAGATAGAAGAAATTGTTTTCCCAATTAGAACAGACGATTATTCATAAAAGAAAAATATAAAGATAGAACAAGATGAAACTATCTAAGTCTAAAGATAAAGAACATAGCTCAAAGACAAATAACAAAGACAAAGGATACAAAGATTAACATAAAATAGAATGTCAAGATACTTTCGCTTCACTCATGTCCCCAAAACTCAGAATTAAACAATCTAACAGCCCGAGGAATGAATGAGTCCCTGAGTCTATTAGTGTTGCATTGTGGGAGAAGCATTCGTGCTCCATCTGCTTCTCTGTTCACTGATGACAGTGTTCAGAGGATGATGGACAGTAGTTTGTCCAGAGATCTCCTCTCAGCAAATGTCAAATGTCATCAGCAAAAGATGAACATTCCTTCATGCTAGCATCAGTACATTTAGGATGGAGTGATTATTGCTTTTTTTTTAAAGGAGACTATTGATGAAAAACGAGCTGCTCCTTCACCAACATGTCCTCACAGGTCTCTGTTGTCACTGCTGAGCAGTTTGGGGTAAGAGGTGCCGATGGATCGCCCGTGACGATAGACCACCAGCTCCAGCATGTACTCGTCCACCTTCGCTCTCACGGAGGTGGACTTGTCGGCGGACGCGAGGAAGACGACGGTGAAGACGGCCACCTCGAACTCCGGGCTGGTGCCGATGAAGGAGCCGCCGATGGGCTTCACCAGACCTTTCCAGCTGAACTGCAGGTTCAGGACGTGATCGTCTTCGTCCGGCTGCAGAGAACAGAGCGGGTGTGAAGATGGAACTGAAATAAACTCATCAACATCATTCTTTCTCTTCATATGTCATCCTTATCCTTGTCTGGAACCCTAAACCTTCCCTCTGATCGTCTTATTTCTGCCCTTTCTAGTTGCCCTCAGTAAACACAACTCTCTGCCAGTTCCACCCTCGCTGCACTCTCTTCTTCACCTCCTTCTCCTCTGAATGATAATACATCTCGAGAAAGGCGCTATATAAATAGAGATTATTATTATTATTATTATTATCAATCGATCTCACCGTTTCTTTGTGATCCCTCGCTTTGTAGCCTTTGTAGTCCACGTGCTGGTGCTTCTCCTGGAGGTAGAACTGGATCCAGTTGTGAAGCCCCATGACCTTGTGACCTTTGGTTTCTCCAACAAACACGTGTTCAAACCCACTGGAATCCTCCCTGGTGCAAACAGAACGAAAACACAAAAGTAAGTATCGTCAACGTCGACCGGTCCCTGTAGAGCCCGGACTCACCCTCCGCCTCGCTCTCGGTGGTACAGACGGAACCAGATGTTGTGAAGCTGGTCTCGAAATTCCCCTCGATCCGATGGCGACATTCCCTTCCTGGTCAGATACTGATGGGCGCACTGCGAAGAATTAAATGGAGAGGAGACTTTAATTTGTAAAAATGCACATGGAGGACAAAAGGTACATTTAGAATCAGAATTCTTTTGTCAAAGTGCAACATTGTTGGGACGATGTCGTGAGAACACAGCACCAACTATCACTCTTTAAATTAAAGAATAAAATAAAAGTACAAGAAGAGAATTGACAACAATCTGTGAAATAAAAATATACAAATATAGGTCGACTTTATGCAGAGGTTGGAGGTGGATGATGAGGTGCAGTTATGGGTCAGCAGGGTGAAGAGGAGGGGGCTCAGCACACATCCTTGGGAGGCCCCTGTGTTCAGTGTGATGCTCAGACTTGATGTGCTGCAGGACTAGCCACTCGAAGCACTTCATGTGGATGGAAGTGAGTGCGATCGGACGGTAGTCGTCATAGCTGGATCGGGGCGACTTCTTCGGGGACCGGGACGATGGTGGTGGCTTCGAGGCATGTTAGGACAACAGTTCGTCTCAGTGAGGAGTCGAAGATGTTGGTGACAACATCAAACACAAATTTGCCTTTTAGCTGGTTTGTTGACTTTAAACAACGGCCTGTATGCTAGCATTAGCATAACAGCGGTGTGGTCTGAAGATTGGGGAGGGGGATGAGCTTTGTAGGCACCTTTGTGTGTGTGGTGTAAACATTTTCCTTGTGTTGGGAAGTTGATGCGTTTGGGGAAATGCACCAATATTTAAACTTTTATTACACAGTCTTGGATCAAAGGGTTCAAACTAAACAACTCTAGGGGCCAAAGTCTTTCAGAACCCTTTGGTCGTGAGCTGAACAAAATCTTTTTTTACCAAACAGGATGTAATTCCCATCAAGTTCCTTTATTTCAACCTTAGTTTTACTGTTATTGGAAGTCAGTGTATTGTTTTTTTTTGACATCCTAAATCACCGTCCCTTATCTTATCTTAATCACGGGCCTCTTTATAGGTCACTATATCAACATGAACAGACATAGACTAGGAAAAATGACTTGGCGGGCCGTGAGTTTGTTGTGTCTTGGACTTTTTTAAATTTACCTTCATGACGTCCGTCTCCATCACTGCGCTCAGAAACAGCTGGTTCTCCTGCAGCTCCTCAGTGGTCACGGTCTCTGACACGCCGGTGGACGCCTCATAGTTGTCCAGCAGTTTGATGAAATCTTAAAAAAGTGTTAAAAGTTAGTGTCAAACATCACGGCCGAACGTCACGGACTCACGGCTGTACGTCTCAATGCTCCTCAGCTTGTCCTCGTCCACGTACGTGAAGAGCGGCCATCGGGCTCGGTCTCTGGCCTGGTTGCTGCCCTGAGCCACATACCCGGCCCGTCCCTGAAGACCAAGAGAGAGACAGTCACCGGCGTGTGATACGAGGCGTCGTAAAAACTCTCCCAACCGACCTGTGGCGAGATGATGTAATCCGTCCCCGGCTTCAGGCGGTTCGTGTCCAGACGCCAGAGATCGTTCAGCACGTCGGTGAGTTCCTGACTGGCTTGTTGACTGTGGAAGAGCAAACAAAACTGAGACAGAATCCTGGTTCAGATGGCTGAGGAGAGTCACTGGAAGTGACAGTTATTCTTAATAAGTTCATGACTAACTAGACTATCAGTATAAAAAAAACAGTTCAGTTTATTACATCTAAGTGTGAGAGAGAGAGAGACACATTAATAGTAACCTTCCACCGATAAAGTAAGTAAGTAATTTGTATTTATATAGCGCTTTTCCATACCAGGGTCACAAAGCGCTTAAACAATCAAAACAATACTTAATAAAATATATGGTTAAAGGTCAAGAGAACACCGAGACAAACACAGGAGTCTCAGAAAATTAAGGAATAAAAATGTACGAATAAAAGTCTTTCTTCTTTCTTGCATCAAACTAAATGTTTGTTGCAAAGTAATAAAACTAATGACTTCCAGACTCTTCTCTTCTCACAACAACAGGATGTTCACAACACAAAACAAAGCCTTGGGGGTTAGTATTGAGTTTCAACAACACAACAACATATATATATATATATTTTTGTGCTGAATACAAACATAAGTCCCAGTAAAGTTAGTTGTTAACATCTCATCTTGGACTTCATGCTCACCTTCTCGCCATGACGGAAGATCTCACTTCTTCTTTCTCCTTCACACAAGTGTACTGTTACTCGAGCTGTCTAGCCTGGTGTGTCAGTGACCAATAGCAGAGCAGATGGTCATCGGAGGGGCGGAGCCAACAGGTTAATAAAAACATAAATAAAATAAACTAATTTCCATCAATCTTCTTTATATAAATGTATATGACTTAACATGACGTACATTCAATTACAGATATGTGCGTATTATTTTCTTTTTAAAACTTTATTTAACTATAAGTCCCATTGAGATCCACAGATCTCTTTTTTTTAAAGAGTCCTGACTAATTTACACACGATTAAGTTTCACATTTCACATTAAACTAGGTAAAAATACTAAAAACAAGGTAAAAATTGTAAAATATAAGTTAAAAAACATTGAAACGTCGATCATTTCAATTCAAGGGTTTTTTTTTCTGAATAAAGTAAAACTCAGACAAAGTTACCAGACCTGAGATCTTAATTTCTATTGAGTTCAGGAGCAGTAAAATGATAAAAATGTTAATTTTATGTTGAAACGAAGTTTTCCCCTTTCAGGACGGGCTTGTACGTATGCGCAGTGTAGGTAAAATAATTAAAACAAAGTAAAAATTGTAAAATATTAGTTTAAAAAAATTGACACGTCATTTCAATTCAATTTTTTTATATTTCTGAATAATGTAAAACTCAGACAAACTTACCAGAATTGAAACCTTAATTTCTATTGAGTTCAGGAGCAGTAAAATGATAAAAATGTTAATTTTATTTTGAAACGAAGTTTTAAAACCCTTTGAGGACGGAGGTCGTGCGCATGCGCAGTGTCGCCACATGTTATTTTGGTTCAGGTAGGCTAACCATGCGTTAGTTTAGTAGATAAACTTCGTATTTTGTGTCGTTTAAAACATCTCGTTTGCATGGGAACTTGTTTCCTTGGTCACCCTGGTAACTGTTGACGAAGGGACGCGTCTGTGTTTTGTCTGAAACGCGTGTAAGTTAGCAGCGAGCTAAGTGCTAAGTTAGCCACATGGCGCCTGTGCTGGAGCTGATCGCAGGAAGTTACGAGCAGATCGTGTTCGGATACAAAGTGACCACTGAGGGAGAGGTGAGATGAACCCGCCACTGTGTTCAGGAAGTGTTCAACTTCCATCCCAACTGTCCCGCAGGAGTGGACGGTCAAGCAGGACTTCAGCCATCATGCTCACACCGCGTCCATCTCGGCTGTGGCCGCCAGTGAGAGGTTCGTTGTGACCGGCAGCAAAGACGAGAGGATCCAGCTGTACGACATGAAGAAGAAGACAGAACATGGAGCTCTGTTGCATCACGATGGTGAGGGTCTTTTTTAAAACACTTTCTCTCGTTGTCTCACCCCCTCTCAGTGAACCCATGTGAAATATCAACCAGTTACATGCGCTATATAACCACTAGAGGGTTCTGTTTCCATTCAAACACCTCCTAATCCCATGACGGCAAAACCCTTCCAGTAGTTGTTAGACACATGTTTATTCTTGTAGACCCAGTCACTGTAGTATTACTCACGAGTCAACGTAGTAGTACGCCGCAAGTCACCGTAGTATTATTCCTGTGAGTCACTATAGTATTACTCCTCAAGTCATCTTAGTATTACTCCTCAAGTCATCTTAGTATTACTCCTCAAGTCATCTTAGTATTACACCCCATGTCACCTTAGTATTACTCCTCAAGTCACTGTAGTATTACTCTATGAGTCACTGTAGTATTACTCCCCAAGTCACCTTAGTATTACTCCCCAAGTCCCCAAGTCACTCCAGTATTACTCCCTAAATCACCTTAGTATTACTTACCAATTCACCCTAGTATTACTCCCCAAGTCACTGTAGTTTTGCTCCCCAAGTCACCGTAGTATTACTCCCCAAGTCACCTTAGTATTACTCCCCAAGTCACCTTAGTATTACTCCCCAAGTCACCATAGTATAACTCCCCACATCACCGTAGTATAACTCCCCACGTCACTGTAGTATAACTCCCCATGTCACCTTAGTATTACTCCCCAAGTCACCTTAGTATTACTCCCCACGTCACCATAGTATTACTCCCCACGTCAACATAGTATTACTCCCCACGTCACCGTAGTATTACTCCCCACATCACCGTAGTATTACTGTAATGTAATATAATTCTGTCATCATGTTTAGTGGAAGTTTAACTACATAAACAAAATAAAAAATGGCTGTGAATATTTTCATGTTAATTGTAAATAAATTAAATAAATATTTTATTTTATACACACTTTGTTGTTCAGGCAGCATCACCTGCCTGGAGTTCTTTGGCTCCGGTCATCTCCTGAGTGGAGGTGAAGATGGACTGATCTGTGTGTGGGGCACCAAGAAGTGGGAATGTCTCAAGACCATCAAAGCTCACCAGTGAGTGACGACACACACACACTAACACACACACACACACACTCTCCTGTCAACGAGTCAGTTTTAATCCTCCACTTCCTGTTTGTCTCAGGGGTCACGTGACGTCTCTGTCCGTCCATCCCTCTGGAAAACTGGCGTTGTCGGTCGGCGCTGACAAGACTCTCAGGTAAACCTTCACACCTGGAACCGTTAAAGTGAAACTGACGCTTGGTTCTCCTCCCAGAACGTGGAACCTCATCACTGGCAGGTCCGCCTTCATCAAGAACATCAAGCACAGTAGGTTCCGACTCACGACTCCCGACGTTCCTCGGTGTGAAGAACTTCTCCTCCACAGCTGCAGAGATGGTCAGGTGGTCTCCGGACGGCGACAAATACGCCGTCGTCCACCAGGAGGCGGTCGACGTGTACGACCTGGCGACGGCCTCGGTGACGGCGACGATCACGAACCCCAAGAGGGTCTCATGTGTGAAGTTCCTGAGCGTGAGTGTGGTCGGCGTGTGACCCTGCCTGACGCTTCCGAGACTTCTTTGACGAACCTTCTCGTGATTCCAGGACAACATCCTGGCGATCGCCGGCGACGACGAGACGCTGAGACTCTGCGACGTCGCGACGGCGACGCTTCTGTGCGAGTTCAAGGCTCACAGCACCAGGTGAGGTCGTGCGACCTTTGACCTCTGGAGGTGGAGAACTTGAACGTGTTCCCCGCAGGGTCAAGAGTGTCGACTGCATCCACATGGACGACTACTGCGTCATCGTGACGGCGTCGAACGACGGCTTCTTGAAACTGTGGAAGATGCAGCTGAAGGAGGTTCGTTCAGCGCTTGAGTGACGCATGTTTAAATATACATTAATCAGTAAATAATTATTGTCATTGTTTCTTAGTGTTTTTTCAGGTTGATGAAAAAACACTTTATTGTCCAATATAAATGTTTTTTTTATTGAAGTATTTCGTGTGAAATATTTGGATATTTAGTTTAAGTTTTTAATTTACAACAAAACAATTGTGAGATTAGTTTTTTATGGTGAACTATTTTTATTTTATTTTTTTGTTCTCCCCTTTTTTAATCATGTGTTTAAAATTAATTAATATATATATTTTTAAGTTATTCTTTTCTTAATAAAGTTGTTTTCTGTTTGATATTTTTTTAAAGTTTATTATTAAAAATAAATTTTCTTTTCACATTAAACAATTTTCTTTTGTATTTCTTAATTTTTCTTTTTTTAGTGTGGAGGTTTTAATTATTTTAGAGTCCCTTCAAGTTCTTTTTTAAAAACTAAACAATTTATATTATTTTATTTTATACCATAAACAATTTATTTCTATTCATTCATCAATTGTAAAGTTGACTTTTGTCTTTACTTTATTTATACAAAATTAAAATCTTTGTTTATTTTTCCATGATTGTCAGTAAGATAATTTTCCAAGTGTTTTGAGTCATTGAATTAAAAATAAAACTTTACACTGAAGGTCTTTAAACGCATCACAGCTCAAGATTTGCTCAAATGAAGTTCGGCCTCTTCCTGTCGCACTGACCCGATAACAAAGTTCTTCTTCTTCCGTCAGGAGCTGGAATCTCCGACGCTCCTCCTGGAAGTGAACACGACGGCCAGACTGACGTGTCTCGCCGTCTGGAAGCCTTCGTCGGCGCCGCAGGTGGCGGAGCAGTCGGAGGAAGCCACGACTTCACGAGGTACATTCTTCACCTGCACCTCCATGATGATGATGATGACAGTAGCTCCCCTTCTTCATCATCGTCTTCCTCCCTGTCCGCACAGAACTGGTGGCGCAGCTGTCGAAGCTGAAGAGGAAAGTGAGGATCTGCACCGAGGAGGTCATCATGGTGGACGAGAGCAAACGCAAGAGGAGGAGGAAACGTACCAAAAAGAAAAAGGAAGAAAATAAAACTGCCTGATTCGTCTTAAATCTGGTCTCCTGTCCGTTTACGCTCTCAGTGTGAAATTATTTTCTTTTTAACTGGTTTCTAAACATTTACTCAATTGTGTTTTGTTTCTAATTTGTTTTTGGTTTTCTTATTGAAATATTTGACCCAGTTTTCTATCAAGTTATTAAATCATTAGATTCACGTGTTTCTATATGAGGAACTCTCTGACTATTTTTGCATCTCATGGACTCGTAGTAAAATATAAAACTGAAGTAGTACATGAAGTATTTTTGTTTAATAATTATTCATCATTACTTCAACTGTATTATATAATTTTTACTTGTCCTTTTTCAGTGTTTTAACAAGTCAAAATAAATGTATGAAATGCTGAAATAAAGCTGATTTATATTGAGAACATTTTAATAAATTAATAAACAAAGTTAACTTAGTTAAACGTCTTTTCGCGATCATTTTTCTTGAACCTTTTTTATTATTATTTTGGAGAGTTCCTGCGTTTATCTTCATATCCGTCATATTTTATTTTGGAATTCTAACACCGGAAGTGGTAAAAATCAAAGGCGCAACTTCCGTACGTTTCAAAGAAAAAGCAAACTTTGGTAAGATTTAAAACTCGAAGTTTTATATTTTCATGTATTTTATTTGCACCTATAAAAAGTGTGTGTGACGTCAGCAGACGTTCCCGCCATGGACTTGCTGGGGTTCGGTTACGCTGCTCTGGTGACTGTGGGAGGAATCATCGGTTACCTGAAGGCAGGTAAGAACAACACCTTGTCAACCTGAGAGATGAATTATTCATGTGATCACTTATGTTGATCTTGATCTTTGTGGTCCACAGGCAGCGTCACGTCTCTCCTCGCCGGACTGTCGTTCGGGTCTCTGGCCGCGGCTGGAGCTCTGCTGACCTCTCGAGATCCTGACAACGTCTGGTTGTCCCTCGGTGAGTCCGGGTCTGTCCGACCTCCTCCTGCGAGATGTTCGTGAGTGACATGTGTCTGTGGAGCTGCAGGAACATCTGGGAGTCTGACGCTGGTGATGGGACTGAGGTTCATCAACTCCTGGAAGTTCATGCCGGCGGGTTTAATGACCCTCGCGAGGTAACTTTAGTTTTATTTATATATATATTAAAGTACTAGCCGTGTGTATACATGTATATATTTTCATACTGTAGTAACAAGTATATATTTGTAGTATTGTTGAGTACTTGACTCTGGTGTTACAGAATTTAAAGACCACATGACTCTTGATGAAGTCGTAACTGCTTTCATTTGTTTTCAAACCAAAATATGTCCAAACATCAGCTTTAAAAGCTGCTGGAGTCACTGTATCCTCTCGTCCTCAGTCGTAACTGCTTTCATTTGTTTTCAAACCAAAATATGTCCAAACATCAGCTTTAAAAGCTGCTGGAGTCACTGTATCCTCTTGTCCTCAGTCGTAACTGCTTTCATTTGTTTTCAAACCAAAATATGTCCAAACATCAGCTTTAAAAGCTGCTGGAGTCACTGTATCCTCTTGTCCTCAGTCGTAACTGCTTTCCTTGGTTTAGAAACCAAAATATGTCCAAACATCAGCTTTAAAAGCTGCAGGAGTCACTGTATCCTCTCGTCCTCAGTCATTGCTGAGATCTCATTGTTCCTTGAGGAAGTTTAATTGCAACACAAAACTGCACACAAATCAAATTATTTTATACTGACTTTATTGAAATATAAACCAAAACTATGATAAAATAAATGTATAATTATTTTAAAGATTTAAAAAAATATGTGTGACGGTGCTGTTGAATATTGATGCAATATTAAGGTATATATATATATATATATATATATATATATATATTTCGATGACATCAAGGCAATAAAAAAAAAAAAATCTTTCTTATCATTATCTTATTTATTGAAGATGAAAATACAATATACTGTAATATACAATATAAATATATGAAACATTGTGTAGATCAATCATTTTCAAATGGCATCTCTACTGTATTAACAAAAGCTTAGGCAATAAGAATGTAATAAAACTCTATTTCCAACTTCATATAAAACTTATCTCCAACCGTACTTCTTGACCAGGAAGTAGTATTGCCTTGACAGGAAGTTGTTTCGCAGTAAAGTCTATTACTCAAAATCCCAAGTTCTTACGCAAACTGTCGACGCCGTCTTTGTTTAGTTACAACACTTCTTCTCTTTAACTGCTCTCTACAGCCCCCTTCTGGAGACTGTTTGTCACTAAACCCGGTCCTGTGTTCTCTCCTCAGTGGACTGATGGTCGTCAGGATCGTCGCCGGAGTTTTGATTCCGATCATCAAGAGGCCACACAGAGGTTAAAGGCTGTGTTTCTAACTGTTGTTTGTCCATGAATCTCTATGAGAGACATAATGTGTTCAAATACAAACTCTGTTTCGGACCCGGTTGAGTCGAGTTTTTTCCCATGAGCCACTGCTGCTCATTGCTACCGATAGCTTCCGTATTTGGCGGTCCAGTCCACTCGGCCGTTGACTGGGAGGAGGTTTCTGGGCGTCTTGTTGAGGGGGTTGAAGGGTCGGCTGCTGGACCAGCTGTGATCTGAACAACGTCACATCGTCGGTCAAGAGAGAAACTTTGAGACCTTAGAATGTTCGTACCTTCGTTCAAGGGGCTCTTGCTCTTTGACGGTTTGACTCTGGACTCTGACGAAAGGTCCACTAGAACGAAATGGAGAGGAAAAATAAAAGGTCAACATATGATGCTGGGATGTAGGGGGTGGGGGGGGGGGGCAAACTGTAGTACTACCGGACGAATGCTTACTTGCGGAGATGCTGGTCCGGATCGGTGCCAGAACCGTGCCTGTCGCCTTCAGCAGTGATTTGTTGGTTCTGGTTTCAGTGATGGAGTTTGACGGTAAAAGATCTGAAGAACACGTAACATGATGTTTCATATATAAAATATTAGTAGCTGAGTGTTGCCCTGAACAGGAAGTAGCCAAATGACTCACCAAAAGGATTTAGCCAAGTGTTGCGCAAACAGGAAGTAGCCGAATGACTCACCAAAAGGATTTAGGCAAGTGTGGCCCGAACAGGAAGTAGCCGAATGACTCACCAAAAGGATTTAGGCAAGTGTGGCCCGAACAGGAAGTAGCCGAATGACTCACCAAAAGGATTTAGCCAAGTGTTGCGCAAACAGGAAGTAGCCGAATGACTCACCAAAAGGATTTAGGCAAGTGCTGCTTGAACAGGAAGTAGCCGAACGATGCACCAAAAGGATTTTGCCAAGTGTGGCCTGAACAGGAAGTAGCCGAACGATGCACCAAAAAGATTTAGCCAAGTGTTGCTTGAACAGGAAGTAGCCGAATGACTCACCAAAAGGATTTTGCAACGTGTCGCCTGAAGAGGAAGTAGCCAAATTACTCACTAAAAGGATTTAGGCAAGTGCTGCTTGAACAGGAAGTAGCGAACGATGCACCACAAGGATTTTGCCAAGTGTGGCCTGAACAGGAAGTAGCTGAATGACGCACCAAAAGGATTAAGGCAAGTGTTGCTTGAACAGGAAGTAGCCGAATGACGCACCAAAAAGTTTAAGCCAAGTGTCAACTAGACAGGAAGTAGCCAGATGTCGCCTGTAAAAATGAAGTTGTTTCCAAGTTTCATTTGATAATAAAAATAAAATGATGAATATTCACCTGTAAACAGATCCGTGTCTGGCGTCCTTAAATGACTCCTCAGACTTTTACCGACGGTGTGACTTCCTGTCGAGAAGCTGCTTTTGATCTTCACGCCTGAAACGAAAGGTGGATTAAATGTCTGTCCGTCTCAGGTGTGCGGGTGACTCACCTGGCAGGTATCTGCACTGGCGCAGGTAGTGCTGTTTGGCCAGAAAGACCCTGGAGTTGACCGTTGACTCCGGAACTTTGGACCGAGTAAGACCGTGCGTTACGAAGGAGGCTTTTTTAGCGCCGGCGTCGCCTTCGTCCACAGCGTCCCAGCTGTCCAGGGACGTGACGGAGGTCTGGCCCCAGCGCCTGCGTCCGCTCCCGGCTCTGGAGTTCTCCACTCCGGAGGCTTTAGGGAACTAGGAGAGGAACATGGATGGTGGGTTTGTGTCGGGGGTGCAGGTGTGCGGCACCTACAGAGGGTCGGCTCAGGGGGTCTCGGTTCTTCACCAGACTGAGCGGCTCTCGCTGAGCCGCTCGAGGCCCTGACTCCGACGGAGTCTCGGGGAAATCATCCTCATTGGCCTCGAAGATGTCCGACTCCACGGTCCTCCTGGGGGGCTCGGAGGGTCTCGGCGTCTGGAGTCCCTGACCCACAGAGAAGTATGGATACCGCAGAGCCTGGAACCAGGAATGTGAAAGTGTCTCTTATGAATCCTCATAACAGTGTCGTTCCACTCGGGCTGCACTCTCTTCTTCGCCTCCTTCATCTCTCTGATTTTTTTCACTTCCATCTTGTTCTTACTTTCACTAAAAATAACTATTTAATCTGCGATATATCGATAACATTGATTAATTAGTCTTTTCAAAATGGAGACTTTTAATAAATATATATTTCATTTTTATTTTATTTTATTATTTTGTTTATTTTGTTTATTTTTCTAATAAACTCTACTATTTTGGTGGAATTTCAGGGGAAATATCAACTTGTATAACATATATACATATATATTTCCTGAGAGTAAGCGCATATTTGTGTGTGTAATAATAATAACCAAATAATGAAAATTGTAATTTTTGTGTATTTTTCTTCAGATTACTTTTGGGATCATTCTTTTGTAAATGTCAGCTTTTAATGTGAATGTAACGACCGTTTGTATTTTTGTATAATAGAGAAGCTGGTGCTTGGATTCCAGGAGGGAAATTGGTTACATTGCATTTAGGGTTTGGATTAAAGTAAAAAATAAAGTTTATTTAGAGCTTTCACTCATTAGTATTAATTGTTTTCTTATTACATGATGTATATAACATTATATTACTGTATATAATTATATAATATAATTATATACAGTAATAAATATACTACTATATTATAATAAATAATAAATAATATAATATAACTGCTATGCTCCAATTTTTCTTTTTTTTTTTAAATTAAATTAAATTAATATTCATTTATAAATCAGGGGTTATGCTAAACTTGTAAACTAAAATGTCCCCAGTGATGTCAGAATAAAGGTATTGTGTATATATATATATACAGTATTAATACAGTAAAATATTTCTTTAAATTATTATTATTATTCATTGTATTTTACTATTCAAAATCCGTGAAAACATTTTTATTTTTTATATTAATTTATTAATTTAAGAGATAAATAATGACATAAATCACAATAACTAGATCACAAATGTTGGAAAAATTAAATAATGAATGGAAAAATATTTGAAATACATGTTAATTTATTTAAAAAAGCAAAGATGAATGAAGCTAAATTGATATAATTAAAATATAAAATCACTAAAGGTCATGTTGAGAGTTGTCTCAGCACCTGAGCAGCACTCGGTCTCTTCTCCGGGTCCCACTGCAGCAGGTCCTTCATCAGGACCAGAGCCTCCTCGCTGGCGTTGGGGATCAGAGCTCGGAGGCTGATCGGGACGCACTTCGGGAAGCGGAAGTTCATCGCCGAGGCCAAGACGAAGCCTTCGGGCCAATCTGACTGACATGAGAAGAAAACAGGGACCTCTAGCGGCCAAAAATCAAACACTGCACAGGTTGACCTCTGACCTTCTTCAGCGTCCCCAACACCTGACAGATCTTCAGAATCTCGTCCGCCTCGCTGTTGCCGGGGAACAGCGGTCTGAGGGTGTAGAGCTCGGCCATGATGCAGCCGACGGCCCAGACGTCGATGGGCGAGCTGTAGGACACGGACCTGAGCAGAACCTCCGGGGCTCGGTACCTGGAAGACACGTGACCTCGGTGATGTCATGGAGACCCTCGAGGCGTCGCTCTCACCATCTCGTGGACACGTAGTCGGTGTACGGAGGTTTGGAGCGGATCTCTCGGGCCAGACCAAAGTCGGCTATTTTGACCAGCTGGGGGCCCATGCAGAGCAGGTTCTCAGGCTTCATGTCGCGGTGGAAGTAACCTGGGCGGGAAAAGATGTTTGTCTCAGAATCATGTTGACGTGACGAAGAATCTAAGATTATAATGAACAGGAAAGACCTCAATGATGTCTCAAAATAATATAATATACAGTATTACAAAAATGGTAGATTTATGGATACATTTTAAATTGTTAATTACACATTATATTAATATATACAGTTAACATATTACATATAGCAAAACAATACTAATAATAAAACAATAATACAGATGATAAAGACAAATAAAATTATGGTTATAGTATAATAATAAAATAAAAACACAATAAACAAAGATTAATATATTTAAGAAACAATAAATGCTAGTAAAGTGCAAACGTCAACAAGTACAAAAATGATATATATATATATAATAATGTATAAATTATTTGAATACATTAATGACGCCCCAAAATATTATAATATATAACAGCAATGGTAGATTTATGAATAAATTGATGAACCTTTTATAGATTTATGGATAAGTTTAAATGGTCAATTACACATTATATTAAGATATACAGTTAACACAGCACATGTTAAATAAAACAAAACAATAATACAAATAATAAAACAATAATACAAACGATAAAGACAAATAAAATGATGGTTATAGTATAATAATAAAATAAAAACCATGTAATATAATAAAAACAATAAACAAAGATTAATGTATTTAAAAAACAATAAATGCTAGTAAAGTGCAAACGACAACAAGTACAAAAATGATATATATATATATATATAAAATATAAATTAAAATATTATAATGTATAACAAAAATTATAGATTTATGGATCAATTGATACACCTTTAAGTACTATTAGACATTTACTGTAAATAAAAATGTAAGTTGTCAATTAGACATTATAATAACATATACAGTTCACATATTTAAAATAACATAATATTAATAAAAATAATCTAATAAACTATATACTATATTATACTAAACTAATATATAAACTAATTGTAAAAAAATATAATAAAGACAAATACAATTATGGTTATAGTATAATAATAAAATAAAAGGCATAATATAAAACAAACATAATAAATGATGTTTAGTATATTTAAAAAACAATAAATGCTAGTACAGTGCAAATGTCACTCAAGTACAAAAATGATATATATAAATATATTTATATAATAATATATAATATATATATATACATATATATATTTTAATATATAACAAGTATTGATTTTTTGATAAATTGATACACCTTTAAGTACTATTAGACATTTACTGTAACTAAAAATTGAAGTAGTTAATTACACATTATTTTAAGATGTACAGTTGCACTTGAAAAAACAATGATAATAATGAAATGATAATAAAATAATAATAAAGACAAATAAAATAATGGTAATAAAAAAAGAGCATGAAATAAAATAAACACAATAAAGACTTAATAATGCTAGTAACGTGCAAACATAACTCAAGTACAAAAATATATATAAAATTATAATATATAAATGATTTGATGGAATGATGTTAAGGAATTTGAAGGGAACGTTTGATGACAAACACAAAGATAAGGATAAGAAATCAAACCTCATACTTCCTGTCAAAATGGCGAATAGCAACTCTGGCTAGCTAGCTACCTAGCATTTAGCTATATAGCTAAACAAAGGAAACGTGTGTGGTTTTGGGTTTTGTAAAACTTTCATTAAAAGTCCATAATGTAACTCATTGTCCTCAACTTTAAACTTCTGCAATAAGTTATACTTAATTTTCTATCTTTTTATTCATTTTAAAGGAAGTTAAAAAAGCGTGTTTCTCACCGTGCTTGTGCACAAATGCTAACCCCGTCAACACCTGGAACAGAATGTTTCTTATCTCCTTCTCCGAGAACTTATTTTCCTCCCTGCAGAACAAAAAAGATTTGGGAGAATCTACCTGTGGTCGTAAAGAAGTTAAAGGAGGTCGACTTCTCACCTGTCGTTCATCAGCTGGTAGAGATTCTCCTTCATGTACTCGAAGACGAAGTAGAGATGCTCGTTTTCTCTGATGACTTCTTTCAGTTTCACCACGTTTGCGTGATTCAGCTTCTTCAGCGACTGGACCAGGAGAAGAAACACTTTTTTTTATTAAAGTTTTTTTTTTTTTAAACTGAGCAACAGACAAAAAAAAAGTAATAAAGTAATAGTGAATATTAAACATTTATTTTCCATTAATTCCACTTGATAATAACAGTTATTATTACTTAATCTTCATGAAAATGGGCTTTAAATAATGTTTAAATGATTATATTGAATTCTTTTTAATATCTCGACGGACTCTCAAAGAGCGGCTCAAGATATTTGCTGAACACAAGATGCTGCAGGACTCTCTCAATATGTCTTGTTCTTATGTCACTTTTGTTTGTCTGTAAATATGTAAACAATGATGGAAAAATACATCAAACAAGAAACAAACAAATAAACAAACTGAAATAAACAAACTCAAAACAACATATTTTTAAATTGTCTTGAATTTGTGTGAAGAAATATATTCTGTATTTTATTTTCTTCTGTAAATAAATATATTTAATGACCTTTCTGTGTGGAGTTAGTATGTTCTCCCCGTGTTGCGTAGGTTTACTCCGGGCACTCCGGTTTCCTCCCACAGTCCAAAAACATACAGAGGTCGATTGAGAATGCGGGGAAACTGTCCATAGGTGTGAGTGTGTGTGAATGGTTGTGTGTCCTGCGACAGACTGGCGTCCTGTCCAGGGTGTCCCCTGCCTCTCGCCCAAGGAAACTGGGATAGACTCCAGTCCCACAAGGGATAAAGCGGTAGAAAATTAAATTAAATTAAATGTTCTAAATAATTTCTCGTCATGCTTATTTTCTTCTGTGTTGAGTGTTTTATTTTATATTTTAATATCATTATTTTTATCTATTTCAAAGTGTATTAGTTATGTTCTTTCTCACCTTCACCTCCCGCAGATTCAAACATTCTTCCCAGGAATAAAACTTCCTCTTCATCCTGGTGGAAAAAACATCATTCAGAAGGAACAAAAACAAACATTCTAAGGAAGACAGGAGAACAAATTTAGTCAAGAAGTATCATTTAAGGACAAGATCTTTCCACTTCCTGTTTGAAAATATGAGATAGATAGAAAGATACCATAGTCCTGACACTTTTATGGATACAAGTATGAGGTTGTATCATCTTTGGAACTCGGTCATGTGAGAAGAACTTCATCATCATCTTCCGACCTGTGATCCTCGACTCACCTCTTGATGGCGACCAGCTCGCCGCCGTCTTTGCTCTTGGCCAGAACGACGCTGCCGTAGGTTCCATCGCCGAGTTGCTTCAGAGAGACGTAGCGGTTCATCGTGGATCGATGCTCACGGACGTGAAAAGGGTTCACTTCAAACTGACCGGGAGAGAGAAGATCCAGACGGGCTGGAAGTCTCACCTACTTTCAGTTAAGCTGCCCTGGCAGACGGACGAGAGGAAGTGGATTAAGATGAGATTGAGAAGATGTGCCAGGAGGACACGGTGTAGAGGGGAAGAGGGTTTGTTGAGGAGAAATATGTTTATTTTTATTGAATCTCTTGATGAACAAGAAGGTTGGCAAACATACACAAATAAAGGGATTTAAAAAACATTTACTGTGTGAGACACACAAAAAAGTATTACAATTGAATTTAGAAATATCCATATTTAATTGTCTTTTAATAAACAGTTAAAGAAAAGAAAATAAGGTTATATTTATCTTGAGCTAAATCAAGATGTTAAGCCTGACAACAATGTATTAGGTAGGAAGGTAGAATTTTTCCAATTAGACACAGCAATACAGAAATAATTCATAAAAATAAATAAAAATAAAATAAGAACAAGAACAAAGAGAAATATAAAGATAGGATACAAAGATTAACATAGAACAGAACATCATGATACTATTATTCAATTATTATTCAAGTAAATAGTTAGAATTGTTTGAACTTTATAACAATGTCATATGTTTGTGTTATTACAATTCATATTTATAAAACATATCATATAAGAAGTATAACTGTAAGGTGTGTTCTGTGTAATAAACACAATCAATTAACATGTTTTCTGACGGATCTGATGTTGTTTCACTTTTAGTAAGACAACAGTAAAACAAGAAATAATCTGATTCTAAATGATTATATTTATATATATTAATGTGGGAAAACGATGATATCAATGACTCATACATAAATAAATAGATGATGCAATATATACAAGAAATATACATTAAAACGGAAATCTAAATAAATATCACTATCATTTATTTTTCCGTATTTATTCTCACATTTACATCTAAATGACGGACATTATGTATAAAACTAATGCTGAATAGATATCATTTCTTCGGGATTTAAAAATAACTTTCGTGTCTATTATTAGCTCATTTCCTCTTTACAGGTCACTTGCTCTCTGGTGCTGCTGGCGGTCAAATAATCCCCGCGGTCTGCACTGCTGACACCTAGAGGCTCATCGGAGCACTGCACCTGACGGTCACTTCCTGCTACGCGTTTGTTATGATCTTTAAAAATGATAAATATATGTGATCTGCTCACTTATAGATCGATTAACCGAATATAACACAGCATGTCATTGATATGGATCAGTTTCAAGGTTATGTTCGGTTCGAATCGGTCAGACTTTACCAGGATATTAGTATTAAATGCATTTTATTATTTATAAATTATGTATAACATGACCCACCTTCTTTCGCCTATAACTAAATAAAGAAAATAAAGTTTAAGTTAGTATAGCAATAAAAAAACAAACATTTTAATACACAATATTTTTTTTGGATCAATGATACAGACCTGCCAATTATATTGTTTACAATATAATTAATAATTAATATTATAAAACGTTTCGAATACAAAAAAAAAACGTAAATCAATATAGAAACATCTAAAAATACTTTGATGATCTGAGATGTTTTGATTAAAATTTTATTGACAATTATTTTTTACATCTGAAGGTTTTTTAATGTTACATTTTGGAAGAATGTGTTGTACATCGTGTTGGATTTGTATTTTAGTGAAATAAATACAGGTATATAATGTAATCCTAAATATTTTATTTCAAAACAAATGTTTTTGTATTGACTGAAATATACAATACTGGTGGATATTATCAATTATTATTTGTTTCTATATTTATGTTTATAACACTTTTATATCTTCTTTTCTTGGACAAATGTGTAAGCTGTTGTATATTGTCTATATTTACGTTGTGTTGTGTTTGTATTTTAGTGACATAAATACAAACAAATGTTGTCATCCAAAATATTTGTACTCAAGTGGTAAAATGAATACAAAACATTATGCTGTATTTACTAAAAAATAAGATTATTGGTGAAAAGTTTGAAATGATTTTGAATATTTTGTATATTTTCATTGTGTTGTGTTATTAGTCACAAGTTCATACAACAACATTATGTAACCCAAAAGACATATCTTTTACTTCAAATGCTAAAAAAGGTTTCTGTTTTGGCTGAAATTAACATTATGGTTAAAAAGTTTGGATCAAGCTTCTATATTTATGTTGGTATACATTTGATAACATCTTGAATTAAATATTAATATATAATATTTTCCAAAATATGTATCCTTTATTTCCAATACTTAAAAAAGCTTATTTTTTTTAACTAAAAAATAGATTATTGGTGAAAAGTTTTAAATCATTTTGAATATTGTATAGATTTTCATTGTGTTGTCTATCTATTATTAGTCACAACAAAATTATATAACCCAAAAGATATATCTTTTTATTTCAAATGCTAAAAAAGGTTTTGGCTGAAATTAACATTATGGTTGAAACTTTCAAAACAAGTTTTTATATTTATGTTGTCATACATTTGATTATGTCTTGAATGCTGCATGTGTTTACATTTTGATGTTTTTAGTCAAATAAATATTAATATACAGTATAAATATAATTCAAAAGATGTATCTTTTATTTCAAATGCTATAAAGGTTTTTGTATTGGCTGAAACAAAACATATGTTTGAAATGATATTTAATAATGCATTGTTTATCTATATGTTTTGAAATAAAACCAAATACATGGTATAATCACAAATATGTGTACTCAAATGGTGATTTAAAAAAAAAAATATTTTTTGCTCCTTTCAACAAAGATATCGAGTCAAGCGATCAGACAAGTATCTATATTTATGTTGGTATACATTTGATTATATCTTGAATATTGTGTGTTTTTACATTTTGCTGTTTTTTAGTCAAATAAATATTGATATATAATGTAATCCAAAATATTTATCTTTTATTTCAAATGCTAAAAAAGGTTTTTGTATTGGCTGAAACAAACATTATGTTTGAAATGATATTCAATAATGCATTGTTTATGTAAATATAATGAAATAAAACCAAATACATGGCGTCATCAAAAATATTTGTACTCAAATGGTGATTTATTTCGACAAAGATATCGAGTCAAGCCATCAGACCAGCAGCTCCAAAAGTCAAGTCATGCAGAAATGAAATGCGTGGAATGAAAACCATGAGCAACATTCTCCACACACGTCCACGCACGGTGGCGGGATGACGCGCGAGTGCACTGCACCTAACAAGTGTGCACGCGGATTGTGGAACGTTTGCTGCCGCTGCGGCTCCTCGCGTCTTTTCCTCTTCCCTCGCGTCTGCTTTTGACGGTGACTTACGGTAAGCTTGGACCCGCAGTGTGGATCAGGTCCACGGGAGGATCAGGTGATCCACGAGCACAGAAGATGACACGCAGCGAATGTCGGAGCGTTTTTCATTCTCGCCCGAGATTTAGACCCGACGATGTGACGATGGAACGTTAAGGACGCTTGGCGGGTTTTTTTTTTCTTTCCCCTTTTTATTTTTTTTATTTTTTTTATGACAAATCTCCCTCATAGAGACGTTCTGCTTCAAACATGGGGCTGTGCTACAGTTTGCGTCCCCGGCTCTTCGGGGACCTGAGCGGATCCATCTCCAATAATACCTCGGACTCGGATCCGCCGCCGCCGCCGGACGCGACCGCGACCTCCGCCGCCGCCGCTGCTCAACAGACCCGGGCTCGCCCGGAGGACGCCGGGGGATGCGGGGAGACGTCGTCGCTACGTGGCCCGGTACGCCCCGGGGATCCTGGCAGGCTGTCGGCCGGAGAGAACCGCCGCGGAGACACCGGCACGGACGCGGTTCTGATCCAGAACGGGGGAGGGAGCAGCGGGAAAGGCGCCGGGAAGGACCGGGGCCGACGCTTGCAGCTGCTGCAGAAGACCAGCACCCAGAAGCAGAAGAACTGGGACAAATTGCTGGTGGAGGAGAAGGAGGCCGAGAGGGAGGCGAAGAAAGTCAGCAAGAACATTGACCGAGCGCTGAAGGAGCTCAAGAGGGAGTATAAACAGACGCATCGGCTGCTGCTGCTCGGTACGTCTGGTTGTTGTTGTTGTTGTTGTTATTGTTTTTGGCCTTTTTTTGATCGACTCAAATCCATAAAGCTACAATTATTCCGCTCTCGATCCACCATTTTGACTTCCCACTAACATTAGACCCTCGTGTCACAGCGAGGCCTTGGCACCGCATCGTGTCAGTGAGTGGATGTCCAAATGTACTTCTCAGAGTAATATGTTCCTTTTTGGGGTTATAGGCAAAAATTATATTCGTATATTCATCTTCGTCCGAAAAGACGCTTTAAAACGTCCAAACTGCTTGTCTGTGGAGTCCCTCTCGTATTGAAGCCTCGACATGAGAAAATGTTCCGAAAAAATTTAAACAAGTCTATATTTTAAAGCTTGTTCTGTAGCGGAAGCTTAAAAGCTAACATGCTACATAAACAGGAAGTGCTCCGGGTAAACATCATGAGCTTCCTGTCTACTGTCTTCACTGGAGGCTTCAACCCTTTAATAAGAACATAGACTATTTATCCTTGTCGATCTAATTATCACCTAATATTCAATATTTTAATTAAATATTTGGACCAAATTTCCATTAGTTACCAAAATAATTATCTTATTTATACCAAAATGTAAGTTTTTAACAATAAAAGTGTAATTTTTAGTATAAAACCCATGATGAAGTTCCAATTCTGCCTCTCCGATCTGACATTTTGACTTCCCACTAACATTAGACCCTCGTGTCACGGCGAGGCCTTGGCGCCACATCTGTCAGTGAGTGGGTCATTCTACGAAACCTCCCCCTCTTGTAAAAACGTGTCAAAAAAAGGCAAAAATTATGTTCGTATATTCATCTTCGTCGTCGTCCGAAAAGACACTTAAAAACATCCAAACTGCTCGTCTGTGACGTCCCTCTCGTACTGAAGCCTCGACATGAGAGAATGTTCCGAAAAAACTTAAGCAAGTCTATATTTTTAAGCTTGTTTTGTAGCGGAAGCTTAAAAGCTAACATGCTACACAAACAGGAAGTGCTCCGGGTAAATATCATGAGCTTCCTGTCTACTGTCTTCACCGGAGGCTTCAACCCTTTAATAAGAACATGGACTATTTATCCTTGTCGATCTAATTATCACCTAATATTCAATATTCAAATTAAACATTTCCATTAGTTACCAAAACAAAATTATCTTATTTATACCAAAATGTAAGTTTTTAACAATAAAAGTGTAAATTTTAGTATAAAACTCATGATGAAGTTCCAATTCTGCCTCTCTGATTCTGCCATTTTGACTTTCCACTAACATTAGACCCTTGTGTCACAGCGAGGCCTGGCTCCACATCTGTCAGTGAGTGGGTCATTCTACGAAACCTCCCCCTCTTGTAAAAACGTGTCCAAATGTACTTTTCAGAGTAATATGTTCCTTTTTGGGGTTAAAGGGAAAAATGATATTCATCTTCGTCGTCGTCCGAAAAGAAACTTAAAAACATCCAAACTGCACGTCTGTGACGTCCCTCTTGTATTGAAGCCTTGAAATGAGAAAATGTTCCGAAAAAACAAGTCTATATTTTTAAGCTTTTTCTGTAGCGGAAGCTTAAAAGCTAACATGCTACACAAACAAGAAGTGCTCCGGGTAAATATCATGAGCTTCCTGTCTACTGTCTTCACCGGAGGCTTCACTCCTTTAATAAGAACATGGACTATTTTTGTCGATCTAATTATCACCTAATATTCAAATTAAAATTTTGTAACAAATTTCCATTAGTTACCAAAACAAAATTATCTTATTTATACCAAAATGTAAGTTTTTAACAATAAAAGTGTAATTTTTAGTTTAAAACTCACGATGAAGCTACAATTCTGCCTCTCTGATTCTGCCATTTTGACTTTCCACTTTCATTAGACCCCTCAGCAGGGCTTGAGAGTCAAAAATAGGGATCACTCAACCAAAATTACCTAAAGTATTTATTACAGTATCATTTGAAATCTGGACGTTTCTTAGTCTTGTAGATTATATGCATAAAACATAAGAAAATCACAGATAGATGTTTTTTGTGTATTAGTGGCTTTATGTCCACACAAGATGAGGCTACAAATCTTCCTCGGATCTGCCATTTTGATTTTCCACTATTATTTAAACCCCCTAGAAAATCTTTATAGATAGCAAGAAGTCAGAACTAATTGAATTACCAGCTAATACTTTAAATCCGGATTTAAAGTATTAACCAAATTTTCATCAATTACCTCATCAGAGTTATTATCAAACCACATGTTTTTAATAATAAAAGTACAATTTCTTGTACAAAACTCATGCCTGTCCCAAGTTAGACTGTAGTCATGTGGCCCTCATGAGGTCAAAGGTCAAATGTAGGAGACTAGCAAATAAATACGATGAATAGGGTTTTTGTTTTTAGGACTTTTGTCATTTTTGAGTATTTACTGCCACTTAAAAGTTAAAAGTTTAAACTTTTTTTTAAGTTATATTCAATACAATAAAATCATAATTTAGCATTATTAGCTTCTTGATTTTATCACTTATCACATATTTTTATTGCTAGTCAATTCAATTGGATTCATTTGCTCTTGTTAACTCAAGCTCAAAACCCTGAAAATATTTTTTACAGTTAAATATTTCTTTTCAGAATATTGATATTCAACAGCAGTGTAATTAAAAAAAAATTAACAAATTACATAAAAATATTCACTTGATTTCTATTTAGCATGTTGTGTTTATCATGCTATCACAATTTAATTCTTAAAAGCAAACCTAATACTTCATATTTGTCCCTGTATCGTTATACAAATTCTTGCCAATACACATCTCTAATGATATCTATGTTTAAATTATTATTATTTTCAACATGACGGAGCTTTTAACCCAAATGCTATTAGCTAGTCGCTAAAATCCATGAATTTACTTAGATGGTACTAACTTCTGACTGATCCGGAACAATTTGTTACGTAAAGAACGTGTGTCGGACAAAGTTTACTGTCTTAAAAAGAGTCTTCGACGATGAATGATGAAGATGGACGTCCTCACTCACCGCCGGCCTCTCGCTCCGACATGAACGTGTTTTAAACTCGCCATGATACCGTCACCTAATGGACCGGGTCTTCCAGGATTTATAGAGACCCAAATCCCCCCCCGACCGGGAGTGGGCCACGTTTGAATAAAGACTCTGGATTAATTAAAAGGACGAGTTATAATTGGCTTTTAATGGGAGTGCGATACAGAGACCCGCATGTGCGTCGGGGAAGACATAAAACGAAACACAAAGGATTCGTTTAGCCTGAGCCAGGAAGTCAAGAAGACACATTGTGAAGGATTTTAATTGAATCTTTAACGCCTTATCACAGATACCATCCAATCCTAGATCTTATCGTCGATTTAAGAAAAACAACATAAACATTACAGGACCATTGAAGCTAGCGTTAGCTGTTTTGCTAACTAGCATAAAGCACATCATGCTAATGAAAGAAAAAAAATGAAATCTATGAAGTATGTTAGCTTCGGCTAACTAGACGAATCGTTTTGTTGATTCTGGATCTGTTTTGATCAAAAAGGTTGTGGGTTTAGTCAAAGTGAAAAACATCTAACAAAAAAATAATCTTTTATCCACCATCTTTGACGAAACAAAAAACTAACCGCGATGAATGGACATTAATAGCGGCGCCTTGTAATGATGTCATCATATGGTGACATGTTGTTGTTGTCTGATCGACGGCTTAAGATCGGTGTCGATCCATCAAGTGTTTTTCGCTCTCGGGAAGTTGTCGGCCTTTTTCTATTTTGCGGTTGTTAGCAGCTAGCTACCCTTGCTAGCCGGGGATTCCCCTTATGACACGATAAAGATGTGACCACGGTCACAGGACCGAAGATACATTTGGGGCGCGAAAGTAATTTGACAGTTGAACTCTTGTGACTTCCTTTTTCGTGTGGTTAGTTTTTACACTTGTTAGTCCTGGTCACTGGTGATGAGTCTGTGATAGTTTGTTGAACTCTTTGGCTTTTTTTTTTTACCATTGATAAAGCTACAATTCTGCCTATCTGGTCCACCATTTTGACTTTACACTATCATTAGACCCCTCCAGCAGAAGTTGGGACTTCAAGGAGTGGCTTTGTGTTGCAGAAAACTAACTTTTTATTAGATATTAATAGACATTTCATGAAGTACGCAAGTATTTTTAGCGGCATCTATAAATGAACGACAAACTTTTGACTTTTAAAAACATTTTTTGAAGGTCAGTACGACTGGAATGTTTAATAAATATTTGTTTTCACACAGATAACTGTAGTTTTATGGATTGGTTATGTGTTATGTCCACACTAGACGATGCTATAATTGTGCCTAACTGAGCCGCCGTTTTGACATTCCACTAGCATAAGAACCCCAGAATAGGAGAGATGAAAAATTGAAAATATGTTGAAACTCAAATCAAAATTGCCAAAAAGGTTATAAATAGTGTTGTTTCAAATCTTTTTTTTTTAACATTATCTTTTTTAGATTTTGAACTGAATTCATAGGTCATTTTGCGTATTAGTCATATGTATTTATACGAAGTGTCCTTGTGTCGTGGAAAACTAACATTGTATTAGATAAAGATATATATTTATCTGATGTACTGAAGCATCTATAAATGAACGACACAAAATGTGTAATATTTATTAAACAGCAATATTCAACGAATCATTTTTTTCAATGTAAAAAACAGTGTAACTGTAACGATAAACATGTTTAGTGAAGAACGTATTCTCTTATCTTATCTGTCCTGCACATTGCTCGGCTTTAACATTATGACCACCTGCCTTCTGTTTTCCTTTGTGGTCTTTATATACACATCGGTCATTATGTCCACCGCATCTATGAAATCCCTCAAGATGACTGAGGATGAGAGGATACAGTCGACTCCAGCATCTTATAAAGCTGATGTTTGGACATATTTCGGTTTAAAAACAAATGAAAGCAGTTACGACTGAGGACGAGAGGATACAGTGACTCCAGCATCTTATAAAGCTGATGTTTGGACATATTTCGGTTTAAAAACAAATGAAAGCAGTTACGACTGAGGACGAGAGGATACAGTGACTCTAGCATCTTATAAAGCTGATGTTTGGACATATTTTGGTTTGAAAACAAATAAAGCAGTTACGACTGAGGACGAGAGGATACAGTGACTCTAGCATCTTATAAAGCTGATGTTTGGACATATTTTGGTTTGAAAACAAATAAAGCAGTTACGACTGAGGACAAGAGGATACAGTGACTCTTTTAAAGCTTTTAAAGAGCAACACAAGAGTTAAGTACTCGACAATACTACACATATATACTCGTTACTACAGTATCACAGGATATTGTATAGTTTCCCCTTTATCGTGATACAAATCGTTGCCAAAACACTTGTTAAATTAAATGCTAACTAGCTGTTTGTCTGATGTATGTTCAACTTGAATCGACTGAAACGTGTTTTTTCTTCGTTGAATATGTTCAGGTTGTAAGTACAAAATGCTCTGAAGTGTTTCTGAAGGTAATTACACGGACAGTGTCTTCCAGCTGTTGTGACCTGTGATTACGAGCGGCGCGGCGTTCTTTAGCTCGCTAGCATCATCATTATTTCAGGCGTTATCCGTCCCGTAGCTCGAGCCACTTTCAGGGTTTTTTTTTTTCCTCTGGTTCCCCCTCCGGGACCTTACACCGGGCCGGGGCCTCCTGACTCCTGTTGCACGCCGGAGGAGGAGGTGGTTAGTGTTGCTCTGAAAGTGGACACGTTCAAATAGTGTTACATTTCAAGGTATTCTGGCTAATCTGGGTCACGTTAGCTGTAGGGACTCGCAGCAGGTTTTTTTTTTTTTTTTTAAGGTTGGCCCCGTGGAACGCTTGTTTAACCAAAACACCAAACCTATTTTCGGCCCCTTTTATGTCCACAAACACCAGAAGTGAAAGCGTGTTTTCGAAAAAAACAACTTTATTGACTCTTTGTTGTCTCACAGATTTAAGTTTGACTTTAATTATCCAGACGTCGTAGATCTTTGGTCAAATATACGTTGGATTACACTGAAGTAAAAATCAACACATACAAATAAATGTCGTTTTATCAAGAGAAAAGATGAGTATTTTTGGATATATCATGATTTTTAATTGCAGTTATTAAAGGGACAAACAAGTGAGCTGAAGTGTTGGTAGAAGAGGAAGGACCTGGCGGTGCTGGACTGCAGACACGAGGTGGATCTCTGCTGTGGATCCACTTGTTAGCAACACCTCTCAGGTGTCTGGTGTCCATCAGTGTGAGGGGGGGAGGGGCTGAGATGGCAGGGTGTTTATCAGGTGTCTGTGAGGGTGGAAGACATGGGAAGCATCCGAGGAGAAGGAAGAGCAACCTGGACAGGTGTGGCGGGTGGAGTCCGTGGTGGACAATATAGAGGCCGAAATGGTTTTGTATGATGGTGAAGATGATGGTGATGAAGATGAAGATGATGAAGATCATGTTGAAGATTATGATGATGATGATGAAGAAGATCATGATAATGAAGATGATGATGATGATGAAGATCTTGATGACGATCATGATGAAGATCATGATGAAGATCATGATGATGATGATGAAGATCATGACGATGATGATGAAGATCATGATGAAGATCATGAAGATGATGATGATGATGATGATGATGAAGATCAAGAAGATCATGATGATGATGATGATGATGATGAAGATGATAATGAAGATAATGAGGATGATGAAGATCATGAAGATGATAATGATAATGATGATGAAGATGATAATGAAGATCATGAAGATGAAGATGAAGAAGATGATGATGATGATGATGAAGAAGAAGAAGATCATGATGATGATGATGAAGAAGATCAAGAAGATGGAGATGAAGATGATAATGAAGATGAAGATGATGAAGATCATGATGATGAGGATGAGGATGATGATGAAGATGAAGATGAAGATCATGAGGATGATGATGAAGATGAAGATGAAGATCATGATGATGATGATGATGAAAATAAACATTTACAAGGATATGAATTGAACCATGATGAAAATGAAATGAAAATAAGCTGCTTTCATTTATAGATATTGAAGATATTATCAGAATAAATCAATAATTATTTCATTATTTATTGTGTAAAACATGACTTAATTGTTATTTTATTACTTTTTATCAGCATTTTATTTATAGAGTCTCAACATAAATCACAAATGATGTAGAAATGTAAGATTAAGTTGATGTTAAACAGTCAATATTTCTTATAATATTACGTTTTATGTTGCTTTTATTTATATTTTATGAGCATAACTCATAGATAATTAGAAAAGTAACATTTAGTTGGTGTTAAACATTAAATATTTCATATATAATTAAGTTTTACGTTCATTTTATTTGTATATTTTAAGAATATATCACTAACGATTAGTGTTTAACTTTTAATATTTCATATATTATTTAATCTTATGTATATTTTATTTCTAATAAATCTCAGCTAATCCCTATTTATTTAGAAATGTATTATTTAACTGGGTTTTATGTTCGATATTTGATATAATATTGTAATAATATGATATAGTACTGCATTTGATGATCATTTCCTTCAACAGAAATGACTGAATATTTATTTACTACACACAGAGAAACTAAAAAATACATTAATTTCTCTTTATTATTAGGTTTCAAAAGCATCATTTTAAACATAATAAGACATAAAAGGTGAGAAAATGAAGATTGATCCTGAAGCAGAACTCAAGAAATAGTATAAAAAAATTAAAAATACTTGTTAAAATGTATGTTAAGAGCGACCGGGCAGTCGGCAGTAAGGGCCGCATCATTAGAAGAAACTGGACCTCACAAAGAAGACTTTCCTGCAGCTCCTCCAGGCTGCCCCTCTGAGGACTGGGACCACAAAGGTCTCCTCAGTTCACGAGGGGAACTGGAAGTTCCTTTTATATCTTTGGAGCGGAAGTGGCTTCATTGTTTTGGTCTCTGGATCAGAGTCTCCGCGGGGCCTTTGATCGGATCTAACTTCTGCGAGCAGATGTTTCATATCTGGAGCTGGTCGTCGCTCACGAGAAGCGTCGGCGCGACAATGAGTAGCTCGAGTCACTCATTGTCGTGAAAACACATCAGTGATTGACAGACGTGTGTCGGGGCCTTCCTCCCAGTGGACTTTGATTCTCATGCCAGGGTTTTATCATTGACTTCTGCTGAACTTTGTCAGAAGTCTGGAGCATAACAAACACACGAGTGACGGCTCTTCATGTGACCAGTGGCTCCATTGAACTGTTTCAATAACGGTGTAGATGTAATTATTTACATTTTTATTGACATTTTTACACAAACATTAACAATTTAGCCATGTTCAGAATTAGTACCTTTAATATTAATTTATTTTTACACAATATCATTTTAAATAATGCTCTTAATACTGTGCTAAATATATATTAAATTGATACTATTTTATGTTAAATATATATAAAAAATGTTAATATTATTATTTATATATATAAATATATATATATAATGTCAACAAATATATATATATATATATATTTTTTACATTATTTTCTGTTAAAATAAATACATGAGCATATTTATATGATTGTTATGTTGAAGTATATATATATAAGTCATGATATTTTGTTATTTTATTATATTTACAAATATTGATACTATGTTTTATATGTATTAATATGTATGTATGTATGTATGTGTGTGTATATATATATATTTGTGTGTGTATATAATGCTAGCTGCCAACCCGTAACACTTATTTATATATTTTTAATATAATTTAATGATGAATAAATATTCTGTAAATGTACAACTAAAATATATTCTATAAGAAAAAATTACATTATTATCTTAGAAGTATATATATATAGGTCATGATGTTTTGTTATTTTAAAATATATATACAAATATTGATATTACTAGTTATTTATAAATATATATATATATAAAATCCTAGCTGCCAACCTGCAATACTAATTTATATATTTTAATAATGGAAATAGAAGAAAAAATGATATCAATAAATTGAAGTTTGAATTATTATGGCAGAAAATGTAAATTTTAATAAAGAAATGTATAAATGTATATATATTAATATATAAAATAGAGTAAATAGTAAAAAGTCAAATGTAGTTTTGTCATCGTACACCAGAGGACGCTGCGGGTCAGCTGCTAGTATTGACCTTGCTCTCAGAGGCGGTGAGACAGGTTCCTGTCTGTCGTCGCAAGGTTAACAAGAACTAGCGTGTGTGGTTTCGTTTTATAAACAAAACGATGTTCGTTTGCAGGGTTGACAACATGTTGTCACACAAATATACTTCTTTAAAAAAAACAATATCATCACGGACGGTCTTCTCAGTGGCTGCAGTACCGGCTCTAACCTCTAGGCTACAGAACAGCTTTAGCGTTTAGCATCAGCTAAGAGTTTCTTCGATCCTCAGAGTTAATAAAAAAAATAGTTTAAACGTTTCAAATACACACAGGTGAGGCTGAGGGAGGATCTGAATGATTCTGTAGCTTTGAATTCACTATTATGTGTTTCTGTAACTTCTAAATTGGCTTTAGCTTACGCTAACCCTAGTGTTTAACTAGCATAAAAGAGTTGTTTTGAACTACAAATGCAGCTTGACACAACAACTAAGTTGACATGCATATTTGGTGTCTAATTAAGCTGTATTTTGGGACAAAACTCATCTTTTTACGCATGTTAATGTATAAATGAGATTGTTATTACACTATAATAAGTGTTAAACACAAATCATGCTGCTTTATTTAAGATGTTATGGGTAAAGGTTTGTTAATAATGTGCTACAAGTAATTCAAGATAGAGGTCAGAGGTTACATGTTAATTATCTGTAGTTATTCAACATTAAAGTGAGGTTTTTGGCTGTTTAATAACAGTTTAAATGAGAAGTGGTCAACTTTTATAACATGGTAACAAGTCCATAAAACTGTGTCGTCAGTAAATCTAAACTAGTCTCACTCGATGTCATTCCAAACTTCCTGCTGGAACTCCAAGAAATAAGCAGACAAAGTTATTCTCGAGCAAGGCAGTAGTAAGAGACTCGGAGTGGAGCCGACGGTTCCTTCGTCGAACCTCCTTCTGCGATCTTTGAAAACATGCAGCGCGTGCACAAGTGCGATCAGACTGTAACCTGAACAAACCCACATCTCGTTCTGCTCGAGTGAAGAGGAAGCAACAGAAATGTCAGGCAGCTGCCACAACAATGACACCCTTTTTTTTTTTTTTGCATTTCTTAAACAAATCAAACGTGTCTCCTGCAACAATTCAAGATAAATCAAACTATAGGAGGTTTAAGTTTGTGTTATTGCGCAAACAAATATACATAAAAGTCAAAAATTCAAGCATTTCTGCTTCCTCTTTGTGGTTTATGTGTGTAATTCTAAGAACAATATGTAGGTCAACCTAAAGGACGCTCGAGTGACTATTTCATGTGTTGTTAAATGACAGCATGTGATGTAAAAGATAGTTAAGAGGTCGGAATATAACCCTGATACTGTGACAGTTGCTGTGTTCCAAGGTTCAAATTAAAACAATAAAACTTCTCCTCTCCAACTCGAAGCTAATGCTAACCAAAAAAATATCAAAACAAATAATTAAAAGTTTCAAATGTTAACTATGATGCTGTTTTTAAAAGATGTTGGTTTAGTTCGAGATGGTTGTCATGAAACCAGGATAATCCGGGCCAATTTCTGCCTCTGCGACCTCTGGTTAGCGTAATAAACGATGGATCAATACGACATTTAGTATCTCATTGGCACAGGTAATAAGCCGGATATTAATAAACACATCTGCCAGTCCGGAGGACGACAGTGTTAATTTAGAGAATAATTATGACGTGCATCTGAGGTGTGTTTAGTGTTTCCTATAATTAATGAATTCCTTACATGTAAGTTACTTTGTACGATACCAACTCTAGAAGGTAAATTCTTACAAAAATAAATTGACATTATACAAACTACAAATCTCAAGTTTCATTTTTAAGCATTTGGTTAATCTAGAAACCAAAACGAACACTTGCTATACCTTTTTTGAAGAAAACAAATGTTAAAAATGATAATTTAAACCAGATTAAATGCAATTTAAAACAGTATTTGATTATTTCAAAAACATACAATACAATAACATATTAATTTGTTTGTGGTTCCTTGCCTGTTGCCTCATTGTTAATTATCAAATTATCAATAATGCCATTAGAGTATTAGAGTTTACTCCGGGCACTCCGGTTTCCTCCCACAATCCAAAAACATACAGAGGTTGATTGGGAACTTGGGGGAAATTGTCCGTAGGTACGACTGTGTGTTTGAATGGTTGTGTGTCTTTGTTCGTCCTGCGACAGACTGGCGTCCTGTCCAGGGTGTCCCCCGCCTCTCGCCCGAAGAAGCTGGGATAGATTTAGGAATAAGTGGTACAAAAACAGCTTCAAGGCAGACTTTTGATTTGTTTTTGTTTGTAATTCAAGATGGCTGCCTTGGCGGTTGGTTCTATTTTTCTCTGGATTCTTTTTTTGTGTTAATACTGTTTCTTGAACAATCTTATACTCTTTCCATGGTTGTGTTTAAATTAAAGTATTCTGATTCTGATAAGGTATATTTTCAGTTAGTTTAAGTTATTACAGAAGTTAACTGATCACACTTTGCCCTTGTGGTATCGTGATGTTGCAGAAAAGTCGGTGACCCCTGGCCTAGAATTTATTTATTACCAAACAATCGTTTATTTGTTTGCTTTTTTTGGTTTGTTTATACTTGTTTATTGTGGAAGGACATTGGAAAAAGGGGGATAATGGGTTTCTTAACTCCTGCTGCTGCCCCCGGGACTTGGCTAATTTATCGTCAAAACTAACTTTATTTTATTTTATTACAATACATACAAATCAGTCAGTTATTCAACATTAAAGTGAGGTTTTTGGCTGTTTAATAACAGTTTAAATGAGAAGTGATCAACTTTATAACACGGTAACAAGTCTATTTGATGTTGCAGAAAAGTCAGGGAACCCTGGCCTAGAATTTATTTGTTACCCAACAATCGTTTATTTTGTTTTTTTGGGGGTTTGTTTAGACTTGTTTATTGTGGAAGGACATTGGAAAAAAGGGGGATAATGGGTTTCTTAACTCCTGCTGCTGCCCCCGGGACTTGGCTAATTTATCGTCAAAACTAACTTTATTTTATTTTATTACAATACATACAAATAAGTCAGTTATTCAACATTAAAGAGAGGTTTTTGGCTGTTTAATAACAGTTTAAATGAGAAGTGATCAACTTTATAACATGGTAACAAGTCTATGTGATGTTGCAGAAAAGTCAGGGAACACTGGCCTAGAATTTATTTGTTACCCAAAAATCGTTTATTTTGTTTTTTTGGGGGTTTGTTTAGACTTGTTTATTGTGGAAGGACATTGGAAAAAGGGGGATGATGGGTTTCTTAACTCCTGCTGCTGCCCCCGGGACTTGGCTAATTTATCGTCAAAACTAACTTTATTTTATTTTATTACAATACATACAAATAAGTCAGTTATTCAACATTAAAGTGAGGTTTTTGGCTGTTTAATAACAGTTTAAATGAGAAGTGATCAACTTTATAACATGGTAACAAGTCTATGTGATGTTGCAGAAAAGTCAGGGAACACTGGCCTAGAATTTATTTGTTACCCAACAATCGTTTATTTTGTTTTTTTGGGGGTTTGTTTAGACTTGTTTATTGTGGAAGGACATTGGAAAAAGGGGGATGATGGGTTTCTTAACTCCTGCTGCTGCCCCCGGGACTTGGCTAATTTATTGTCAAAACTAACTTTTTTTTAAATTACAATACATATAAAATAAGTCAGTTATTCAACATTAAAGTGAGGTTTTTAAGGTAAGGTAAGGTAAAACTTTATTGATCCCTCAGGAGGTCTCCTTCGGCTGTTTAATAACAGTTTAAATGAGAAGTGATCAACTTTATAACATGGTAACAAGTGATAGTGAAAGTTGCTGACCCCTGGCCTAGAATTTATTTGTTACCCAACAATAGTTTATTTTGTTTTTTTGGGGGGGTTTGTTTAGACTTGTTTAGGACGTTGGAAAAAGGGGGATGATGGGTTTCTTAACTCCTGCTGCTGCCCCCGGGACTTGGCTAATTTATTGTCAAAACTTTTTTTATTTATTACAATACATATAAAATAAGTCAGTTCTGAACATTTAGAAACACTCACACGCAGGTAAAAAAAAAATCTAAAAAAATAAAAAACAACAATTTTCCACCGTAAGTGGGTTGCCAGGTTGGGTCAGGGCCACCTCGCTGACAGGGAGACCCAGCCCCTCTGAAGAAACCAGCAACAGAGGCGTCCGGGTGTCCAGCCCCTCTTCCACCCCCCTCTCTCTCTCGGAACACTTTCATAGCTAGACCCAGCAGCACCGACGGAACCCGCCGCGGACCCCCCCTTTTTTTTCGATCTCCGCCGGTTTCGGCGTTTTAAAAAAAAAAAAAAAAAAAAAAATGCTAAAGGAGCACCAGCGGCTGCTACGTGCTAACGGCTACTTTGCTAACGGCTACGTTGCTAACGGCTACTTGGCTAACGGCTACTTCCTGGTGCCACAGCGAGAGGCAGTGCTGAGTTAAAGAGACAGAAAATACCGAGAGAAAAATTCAGAGAGAGAAGGGGCTGGAGCAGCGATAGGAACAGTTGACTGTATTCCCAGAAATCGAAAAAAACGCTCGCTCTCTCTCGGCTCTTATTTATTTATATATTTTTTTTCTGCCTCCCTTTTTTTTTTATTTCCTTGTTTAACCGGTCGGCGTGTGAACTCGCTCGGATGACGGCTGCTGCTGCTGCGGCTAAAGCGGAATTGTAACGGGGGAACGTTTTCTTCCTCCCTCCGACGATTTTACATTTTTATTTTTTATATATATATATATATATATATATATATATACAGCCGACTCATTCTTGTTTTTTCTTCAGGGGAAAGGGGGGGACAAAACCACGGCATCATCACAGGTGTTTTTTTTTTTTTATTTTTTTTTATTTTTTTAATATATATATATAAATATATATATATATATATATATTTGAACGATTCCAGAAGGAAGGGTTAGGGCGACGGAAGATGGGTTGTTTGGGCAACAGCAAGACTGAAGATCAACGCATCGACGAAAAGGCACAACGAGAGGCGAATAAAAAGATAGAAAAGCAGCTGCAGAAGGAGAGACAGGCGTACAAAGCCACACACAGGCTCTTATTGCTGGGTAAGGATTGTTGTTTTTCCGCCTCTGCCGCCGAAGGAGAAGCGTTAGCTTCCGAGCGAAACACGTAGAGCCGTTTGACAGCAGCTTTTTTTTTTTTTTTTTTGCAATAATATGTCATGGGGGTGGATATTGATGGAAGCTCCCGACTGTTAGCTCGATGCTATGTTAATGCCCCGAGAAACACATCGGTGACATTTTTCTTCTTCTTCTTTATTTTTATTTTTGTGTTCGAAGGTGCGGGAGAGTCCGGAAAAAGCACCATTGTGAAGCAGATGAGGATCCTACACGTCAACGGCTTCAACGCAGAGTGAGTCGGATCCACTCGATCGAACACACTTGAACGGAAATGATGTATAAATTCAAGATGTTTTTTTTTTTTTTTCCAAGCTCGCGAACGAGCCAGAAATGTAGCATATGAATGTGTTTTCTTTTGGCACTGCAGCGCCTGTTGGGCCCAGTATCCCATGCAAAGCAGCTAATATCTCCCCCTCCTCCTCTTCCTCCTCTTCCTCCTCCTCTGCTTCTTTTTTTTTTCCTCTTTTTTACTTATCATACATATGTGAGGATCTCTGTGTCCGACAGACGCCAAATACACTCTGTCGTTCTTTTCATGTGAGAGGGTGAAAGGTTGTGATCGACACAGGCCTATTGATGATTTGTTTTGCTGCAAGGCCTTGCATGGCATTGATCTTACCACTGGTCTATTTTAAACAGGCCCAGTACATGTCAAAGTCCTGCAACTGTATGAATATCCTCTTTGTACGCTATTATTTATTAGAGAAAACTGTGCCTGAAGAGGCCAGATTTTTTTTTTCAACCGCTCTGTTCTAGATCCTAACTTTGTCTGATGATAAAAAAAAGAACAAAAATCCTGATTGCGAGTTAGAGTTTTGCAATTTCGCTGATATCTGGCGCATTCTTTAAGACGCTATTGTACGTACTCTTGCGTTAGACGTCCCCAAAACCACCCTTTATGATAAATCTTGTTTGTTTTGCTGTAGTTTTGTAACCTCTTTTCTCTTTTCCCGACGCAGAGAAAAGAAACAGAAAATCCAAGATATTCGGAAAAACGTGAAGGATGCCATAGTGGTGAGTTCTAGTCGGATGAGTTTGACATGCGCGTCATGTTTGGGGCGACGTCCTTTGTGGGTTCAGATCAAGTTTGTGTTCTTTGCTTCCAAGCAGAGGACTTTGTGGTCATAACTTCAGGTACAAAGTATAGTTCGTAGTAGGGTTGTCAGGATACTCAAAAATGTCTACTTGGTAACGATAGTCAGGAGAATATTTGATAGAATTTTCAAAACCACAAGGTTTGATAATTCAAAAGAAAAAATGTAATTAACAAGAAAAATGCAAAAAAATAACCTCTGTTACAACACGTAACAAGAACCACATGTTAAATATTTATTACAAAATACAGTTGTGCAACTATTATAACAAGGTCAGAGAGACGGCAAAACAAGTTTGGGTGGAATTAATACTTGAGTATCATATTCAAATACAACATTTTAGTATTGATACTAGTAGTTTCAAAACCGTGGCTGTCTTATTTCAAAACCGAAATCCCAAAGATAGTCCAAATTGCCGGCCTGTAGGTTTATACTTATTGATCTTTAACAGGAAATAAGAGTCTAACTTAAACACAGTCAGCCTAGTTTTTGATTCTCGGTGACTAAAATATTTGCTACTACTAAGGAAACGCATATCAATGAAGTATTTCCTTCTTTATTTCTTGTTAATAACTTTATTAAGTTTAAGTTATTAAATTTATGTTGTTGACACTAAACTCTGGGTTAATATCTATAGCAAGAACAAGAAGCTAATACGTTTTGAAAAGTGTTAATAACTGGCTAATATACTGCTTATACACATTTGAAAAAGTAGTTTATTGACGTTTAATGCTTGTACTGACTAAGCCTAAAATATTCTACATACTGTCATAATTTGTAATGTTCTTTTTCAACTGTTAAAATATATTCTACTTGAAGCAAAATGTACACCTTTACTAGAACTGACCTGAAGCCAAAAACCCCTACAGAGGCATCTTCTCATGTTAAACAACCGGAATGCGATCCCGGGTGACTTTCACGTAAGTGATGTCATTCCAAGCTCTTCGTTCCGAAACAAATCAAGCTTTACTCAAGAGGTCATGTACTCTTTTTGGACGGCACTCTCTTCTGAAACTTCCAGAAAGGAAGAATTGATCTGAGTAATGGAGCAGGGAAAAGAGACGTATATTATTTTCATTCCATGTACTGAAAAGGTACTTGCTCTGGGTTTTTGAATACTACCCCAAACTAGATAGAATAATGAGCTGCGGTTTTTCGAACAAACATTCAAATGTATCTTAAAAAGTTGCGAGATCGTCGTCTTGATAGATTCTTTTGGAAGTCTGTGAACTGCCCTTAATGCTCTTCTTTCTTCTCTCCAACAGACTATAGTGTCAGCGATGAGCACTTTAATACCCCCAGTCCCGCTAGCAAGCCCAGAGGACCAATTCAGAATCGAATACATCAAAAGCATAGCACCTCTCTCGGATTTTGACTACTCGCAGGTAAGACGGTTCGCGATGTTGCGAGGAAACAAAAGCGTGTTGCTGAATACATGGATGTGTTAATGGCCGAGCGGATGTTTCTGCTCCGCGCTGAGATTTTGATGAATTCATGGAAACTTCTCCAGTGTGATGAAGCGTTCGATAGCGTGTTGGTCGTCATGTGTTGGATATGAAGATAAAGTTTTACATAATCTTCTTTTTTTGGGGTTTTGACTCCAAAGTTAGAGATATGAATGCCACATTATGCTCCATTCGACATGCTTTTTTTTTTTTCTCCCTGATTTTGTTGAAGAGTTGATTTATTTTCAAGGGGTTACCATTTCAGGAGATCTTCCCCAAGTTTGTATGTTGAGTCGTGAATCTTAACCGAATGAAAATTTGTTTTCTTGTCCATTAAGTTAAACTACGTTTTCAGTTCAGGACTTACCAGTTTTTAAATTCTAGTTATGGTTTCCTTTCTCGTCTTTGGTTATTACCTCCGCCAAGGAGGTCGCTCTGTTGGTTAGGAAAAATACCTCACATTTATATGGACTCAAATGGAAGTAACTGGATTGTTAAATACAAGTACTACTTAAAATATTGTCAGTATTTTGTCAGCATGGCTTCTAACCGCTGCTGCTCATGGACAGCATTTCAAAGCTAGCAAAAACTAGAAACACTTTATAAAACCCAGCATACAAAACAAAACAATGTTCACTTGTTGTTGTTTTTCTAGATTTGGAAATGAAGTTCTGCTAAGCTTACTACCTGGTGGTTAAGCGTTTGGTACGCCATGTTAGATAGTTGGTTAGCGAAAGTAGTTTTTGACGTGTATTCTTGAATTATTGAAGTGGTTTTAAGGATTTGATTGTTTTTATAAAGTCGTGGGGGAGGTATGTGCCGTCTATCCTTCCAAGAAGTGCCAAAATAGTATTTACTGGATCACCTGGTTGTGTTAAAAAACCTTGATGGAATCTAACCTCGCAGTTTGGGACTCTAAAGCGTTGTCGTGACGCGAAAGCGAGCGCCGGTTTTGTTTACATCTGTGGCTGATTTATTCTATTTGGCCGGGGCGCAGTTATTGGTTTCAGCTTGTTACCGTTATTTCCTTTCCGCGGACTATTTGAGGTAGTGGCTAAAGGGTAAAGCATTTTCTCCGTTCCTTTTTGTTTTTTATTACTTCCTGGGGTTTTTCACGCGATCCGGATTTCATCCAGTAGCAACGACGTGATGTTTATACATGACATTTTAGAACTTCCCAGGGTTCAACCTCTCTTTGTTTGTGACATTTTTTAATACTTTTGAGGAACGAGTTCTAACTGAAGTCAGGCCCCGAGACTTTGTATGGTTTTTGCAGATGACAGCAGATTGTTTTTTTGCGATCAGTTAGAAGGTGTGGAGTTCTTTAGAAGGATTCATCCTCTATAAGACCCTCTGTTGCTCGCAGCGCTCGAGGGCTGGCGTCGAGTTCCGACCCGGGCCGAGGGGGAACAACATGCCTCTGTTTGCAGTGTCCGTGCTTGTCATCTGTCGCAGGGCTTCACTTGCGCCGTCCGTGTCACCACTACATTGTCACAAAGAGCTACCAGCAGTGACACCCAATCCGGCAGGGCAGGAAGACGTCCCATCGCTAACCTGCCGCTCCCACCTGTTGTCCGTCAGACGTGGTCCGGGTTAGCTTAATAATAAGTACTGATAAATGTTTTCGGGATGTCCTGGTTAAAGCTAACTTCATCAACGTGGTTTAACAAGTTTAAAAAACTGCTCTCTAAACATTTGGTATCGATAGTTCCAAATTACATATAACATATCCACTCATTTTTTGCTTTTTGAAAGTTTTCATATTCTTTGTGTCACTTTTAATCGTCCCCTAGTTAAGATCGATGCTTTGTTTTACGTACATGTCAATCTTGCTTTTTAGATTTTAAAGTAGTTTCTGTACTGGGGCTCGAACTAACGTCGTTGTGCCAAGTTGGGATTTATGACGATCACCTGATAAGGAAGTGAGAATAATCCATAAAACGACACACTCGCTAAAATATAATCTGGAAAGTACAGACACCGTCCCGGCGTCGTCTCTCGTCCATTGCTGCTGAACTTTGCGGCTAAAACTAACAGTACACAAGTTTAACGCCGACATTTAGCCCGGTCAATATTGTCTTTGATGTTGTTTCGTAAACGTATCACTACTTCTTCTGTCCGTGGATATCACAGCGATGCTTACTGTATCTACCTCTGTGTAGTCGTATATTTGTCTCTTTTTTTTCACCAAACTGGTTTCAAGATGAGTCTAGTTCCCAAAAATATAAAGCTAAGTTAATAATAGAACTTTGAAAGTTGGTTCATGAAGCAGGAAGTTGGTGGTGAGACTTTCCACGGAATCATACTGAATTTCTAGCACAATTTTTGAGTATCTTGACAACCCTACTACGAACTATACTTTCTAAAAATGTACCTGAGGTTAGGACCACAAAGTCCTCTTCTAGACGTTACAAAGTAGAATGGAGTAGTACACTATTTGACTACCTGTAACAATCCTTTTGGTAACTTCCCAAAAAATCAACTGGCATTGCTATACACAATACTTCATGCATGACTTGGCTGTTATCATTGATATGGACAAGAAGATGTCCTTATCTCGATAACAATGCTCTCCTCCTGGTACCTTCACCAACGCACCTCGTCCTAAGGCACTAGGGTGTTTTATACCGATCGAGTTCCCTCTCTGGATAATCTTGATCTCTGTTTACATGGAGCTAACATGATCACTTAAACCAACATTAACACTTGAACTAACCAACACTGGGAGTGATAATTACCGTCGAGGCTTTCGTGACGTCTGATTCGTTGACGGGTCCTGTGCACTCGTAAATCCGGCTCTTTATTCAAACACTGGTCTGAAAGTTTCAACTATTATCTGACGTTCGGTTGAAGCAAAACAGGCATTTTTTGATTTGATATAAAGTGTATTTGTTTCACAGGTTTGGTGTGTGAGATAGAAACGTTTATAATTTCAGTTTAGTGCTAAACAAAAAGATATATTAATGATCATAATACATTTTAATTAAAGTAGACTTTTTAGACATTTAAGGTCACCGTACGTATACATTAAAAAGTTAATGGTTAGGAGAAAAGATAAATGTTTTGATTGAAATTTCAGGGATATAAATAAACTAAGAGCCAAGACCGATAATCCGGATGGAAAAATAAAATTCAAATACATTAGTCTCTCTCTTAGCTGGAGGTGCAAACAGTGTTCTATGCAAATGCTAGCGCTGCAGCTATGTTAGCCATTCAACAGTACGAAGAAGGGCAAATTGAAATAGCGTGCAATCCTATATCTACTTGATGCTCATCCGATCTATAAGTGTAAAAGCGAGAGTACGAAAGAAAGAAAAGCTGTCTGTTAGCATGTTGTCCTGCTAGATGGAGTTACTGTGCAGGTGAGCCTCACTTTATACCTGACCGCCCGACCCGCCCTCTGCTAAGCCGCTTTTGTTTTGTGTGCTGATTTACAGTTCTTGAAGATGAGGGTTCTCGTTCTCAATGACACCCAGCCTTTCCTCGGTGTTGTCGCCTTTCGGTAGCTATGAGGGAAGCTCGACTCTGAAGCCGAGTTCCCCCAGGGTTCCCCTTACACTCGCGTCTTTCCTGTTGTCGCTACGAGTCACGGCTCGATTTTTGTCCAGTGGTCAGTGGTCGGTATTTGTTGATGAGTCGAGGGAGCTGTACTATTACGATTGGTCCTTCCATTCTGGTACTTGATTGGTGTTTTTATCTTATCAATCTAACATCGTCTTTAAGCTGAAATATACTTTAGTATCACAGAGTTCTATAAAGTTGTGTTGCATCCATGCCAACAAAATCATGTCCTAGGTTCATAAATAGGAACCTTTTTGATCAAAAAGTGACAACAGAAAGAGCACAGGTTGTGCTTACCTTCTGAAGAATGTCACCTGACCAGTTTGAAACATTTGTGGTTGTTTTCAATGAGCGTTTTTATCTCTTCCTGCAACCCCCTCAGCACTAAAAGGCAACGGCACAATCTGCAAATAGCTTTTCTTGGGGAAGAGGAATTTGGATCAAACCGAATCCTCTGTATCATCAAACAATTCCGTGCTTGCATTATTAACAAATAAACGTTTAGCCACTTTTTTTTAAGGCGTTAAAAAAGGGAACTCTGATTAACCAGTGACTGCTAGATGACCCAGTTCAAGTAAGAAGTTTATTCACAATAGGACCAAAATGTAAAGCTTTCTCAGTCGGGGCACGCGCAGGTCATGAGATTATTTTATTGGATGTATAATGTACCGCTGCATATTAGCTAGCAACCTAATCTATTGTCCGCTGTAATCTCAAGTGTTCAGAACTGATCATTCCAAAAGTGTTGTTAGATGGGTCAGAGTTCTTCACACACTTTGTCCAGGTTTAAAGTCCTTTTTACTCAAAAGTTGGAGAAACAAACCGACTTTTGTCCCGGGCGGCTGCTAAAGATGTAACTGGTGATTTTTTGGTTGAAAACATGTTAATAAATTACCGTTTTAATGGCTGAATTTTGTGAACTTATCTCTTTGAGATCAATTAAGTATATATCTATCTATCCACGGAATGGTTTTCACTGACGGGTCTGGATTGTCGTACAATAAGTTGAGCTTAAACAACAATTTCATGAAGAGAAAAGTATGAAAGGTTGAACTATGAACAGAAATATGGTTCTTGTCGACGGGTCATCCAGGCGTTATTTGGCAAAGCTTCATAAAATAAAGCCCGTAAATATTTGTACTTTTATGCTGATATGTCTGGACAGTTTGATTTGATCTCGGCTTCATCGTTTTGTCTTTTAAGTAAGTTTGTATTCCCTTATTTATGACTTAATTTTTTAATAACTGACGGTGTTTGTTTGAGCTTCTAAAGGTAAATGTGCAGATTACAGTCAAGCTATATCCACAACACGGTACTTGGACTGAAACTTAAGGCTTTAAAAGAACCAAAATTGCGGACTTGTCAGTGGAGACGCAATGTAGCACATTTTTTTTTTAAAAGGCATTTGTTACGAAAGACGAAGTTACAAAAGACGATTGTACCCTTCGTTTGTCTTTGGCTTTCACTAAATTGTTCCGGACCGGTTCAATCCGGTGTCACATGAAAGTCAGGACCGTCTGTGCGCGGTTATCCAACAGCGGCGCTATATATGGACACTAATAAATGTTGGTAACGATGTGAAACCGCTTGTTTGCGTATGTAATTCTAATTTGTGAACGCTGTAAATGTCCCTCAAAGACAAGCGCTCTCTTTCTCGAACCTTTTTTTCACCCCCCAAAGGCTCCCCCCCCCAGTTGAGTATCGGGAACTCCACAAGTCTCCGAGTCGGTCCGACCTATATGAGAGGCCTGGATAAAACTTGGAATGTGTCGAGCATCTTCTGGTGTGAGATGAAAAGACTTTGTGACGGAGAGGGAAGGGTTAAAAAAAAGTTGTGTTTAAAAACAAATTCCCTCCTGGTCTCTTTCTGTGTTATCAGTTGCTCTGTAGGGCACTGCAGCACACACTGCATTTATTCAAAGAGCCGGTGTCACACGCCTCTGTGGAAAGAGCCCTGAGGAACACACAACCACCCCCCCCACCCCTGTAGAACCTCCCCACCCATCACTACTTCTTCCTTCATTTAAGGATCAATCCTGGTTCGCCCTCGTCGGTCTTTGCGGAACATTTCACAACGTACAGGAGAACAATGTAATCGGTCGAGTCGACTGCAACACTTTATGAAAGCAAATATTGGAAAGAAAGTAAATATGACCCAGTTTGTCTTTGTCTGGAGCACAAAGTGAACGTCGCTGTCCTTTTTTTTTGTGAAGTTACACAGCAACAGGTTCAAACCCGTGGTACAGTACGAGAAACCCCTCCGTGGTCTTTTCGTGTCACACTTTAGCCGACACGATGGCGTTGTGACGCTCGTGTCGGAGATCCGTCGACGGGATTGGTCGTTTTTTTTTCTCCCCCCCAACCCTGTTGGACTTAATCACCAGATCTGCCAAGAGGAGATCTACCAGAGCATGTGATCCTTTATCAGGCTCCTTCTGGTTCGGGGCTACTTGCCGCCCCTCCACGGAGCAGAAGCCGAGCGCACAGTCATGTGGTGGTTTTCATGCGATGGGAGGAGTCTCGTCTGGAAGACATGTGCAGAGGCTGCATCGAGAAAAATATCAGCCGGATGATCCGAGTCTTAAACTCGTATTGTTGGTGACCCGGCATCTAGACCCTCCAAGAATGGACTTCTAGGGGCTTCACAGCAGGAATCGCTCAAAGCCAAAAAAACTCATAAATTGTACTTTTGTATTTTTCATATCAAGATTGAAACCTAAAATTAAAGAGGTGCTTTTTACATGCCGGAGAGAACTTGTGACCAGGTAGTCATGGGTTCCAGCTCCAAACACCGACGTTATGCCCATGCAACCAAATCCCCCTTTTTTTTATCTGAGTCACCTCTTGTGGATCTTTGCACCAAAACCCGGCCAAAAAGGGCCTGTGGCCGCCAAGTTATATTTGGACGGAACCACCCGAGAATAGCAACTTCCGAGTAAAAATAAAATAAAAAAAAGGTTTGACTTGACATCTGACTGGTCAGGATTCTGGGAGGCGGGTTTGTTCTGTTCGTGAATGGCGTCAAAACAACGCCACGGTCCATCAGTCTTGGTCCAAAAACTTTTTAAAGTTTCCTAATAAATCTCCTGCTCAGAAACATGTTTCTGTGTTTCAATCTGGCTCGTTGTTCTTCGTTTGAATTGAATCATCTGTTCATTTATTTTCTTGTTTGTCGGATACTTTTTCTGGAGGCTCTGGTCAGAGTCTCTCCTCGATGGCTTAGCTTCTATTGCTGGGGTGTTGAGCTCTATCACACAAGCACTCTCTTTTGTGGAACTAATATATGTTCTATATACCAAACTGTCTTTAACAGTATCTAATTGAATTAAATGTTTTTCCTTAATCCACATTTGTAGTCATTGGAAGTCTTTGTGCATTCGTTCGCATTGACTTTAGCTTCATCACATCTTTATAAGTCATGATACCAACGTGACACATGTGGTCCACGCCTCGAAGTTCCTGTTCTTTCGTTCGCCACAAAGCGAGTCACCAAAATCCGAGAGTCGAAGTTCCACCAGTAAATGGAAAGCTTTGTCTTTTAGCTCAGCTCTTTCTCAATCACGTCGGACTGTTTCTGCGTGTCTTAAACTGCATTTTCTTCTATTTGTAGTCGGACCAAATTGATAGTCAATTCTGAGTGCGTTGCTTCTAGTCAACAATTTTTGGGCCAATTTTTTAAGCAAAACAAAAATCAAAATATTATGTGGTTAAGCTAAAGCTAGCAAATGAGTGATAGCTATGTAAATATAGTAGCATGTCATCACTTGAGGCCAGTACATCGGCTATAAGCTATTAATACACCAGGTCATGAATATCTGATAGAACCTGAAAACCCTCTTTTCTTTCAAACTTGTCGCGCTCACGTGTTGCTGACTGATATAGCAGTGAAAGAAGGTCTTGTTACAATAACAATAAATAGACGGCTTCTGCTGCTCCTTCATTTATGTTGTGGTCTGGCGCGACCGAAAAAAAAAAAAATCTGCAGGTCGTGTCTATTGAAACGTGACAGGAAATCTGCTTTGAACTTTCCGAGTTGCGAGAAAATGAAACCACCTTATTAGTGCAGATAATTACGGTTGCATTCTTGACTTTGTTCAGCGGAGTTGGCAGCACGAGCTAACGGCTAACATGCTATTCACGAATCTGGGCAGTCGTTTTTGTTTTTTAGACGTCAATTACTACCGGAATATTAATGGAGAGAATTATGTCCTTAACTCGACGATTATTTTTGAAAGATAATTGTTTGAAATTTGCATTTAAAAGGCAATCTTCGCACGGGTTCGTGCAAATGTTTTGGAATAAACAATGGGTTTTAATTGTAATCAAAATAAATATAATAATCTTGTTGAAACTTATTTGTGACTCTAAAAATAAAACTAGTTCCACCGATATATATGCGGATACTTTACGTGTGTGTGTGTGTGTGTGTGTGTGTGTGTGTGTGTGTGTGTGTGTGTGTGTGTGTGTGTGTGTGTGTGTGTGTGTGTGTGTGTGTGTGTGTGTGTGTGTGTGTGTGTGTGTGTGTGTGTGTGTGTGTGTGTGTGTGTGTGTGTGTGTGTGTGTGTGTGTGTGTGTGTGTGTGTGTGTGTGTGTGTATAATTTATAGTTTCTTTTGCACATAACAAAAAATCCTATTTAACTGAAAATCTTATTCAACCCAAATTACATTTCTGAATTGTTTATCATTTTTGTCACGAAACTAAATGTTTCTTCTCATTCCCAGGAGTTCTTTGATCATGCGAAGAAGCTGTGGGACGACGAGGGGGTGAAGGCGTGCTTCGAGAGGTCCAACGAGTACCAGCTCATCGACTGTGCACAATAGTAAGTCCAGACGAGCGCGACGGCAAGTTTGTGTGTTTATACGGCCCGTAAACGACACTCCATCTGTCCTCTCTGTGTTAGAGGGGAACAGGTCTGCTGTGTCATGGCATATATATGAATACGACCGTGATGTGTTTGCTCTGGGTGTGGCATCACCAGTCGGGAGAGTCGTATATATGTATCTGCAGCGAGGTAATACGCTGTCCTGGGAGCTTCATTGATAAAAGAAAATGGGTAAATGATTTGCCAACATTGAGAGGAACACAGTCGATTTCACGATCAGCCATTTTACTTTTTAATTAATCTGTATACGTGTTAAAAACCTGAACACTTATTGATAAAAATCATTTAAATGAATGATTACATTTATTTTTTAACATGTATATTTATTTGTACATACAGGTAAACTTAAAAAATACAAAGAAAAAAAACATTAACAAACACTGTAGTTACAGAAAGTTCAAAATACTTTGGAAAACGTCCTTGATTTAATTGTATATCAGTAGAAAATTTCAAAGAAATATTCATACAAATAAATAACACATATTCACTCTATGCAATACTTGTATACATGGATTAAAAAAATAGACGTATCATTGTAAAAAATATAATTATACGACATGCATATCTTTATAAAAATGAATATAATATAACTTTTATTGCAGTGGTTGTAACAACAACATAGGAATTTGTTGTGGCCTCGGTACAGAATAATAGAATTAAATAAAATGAGACTCAAAATAAGCAATAGAAAAACAGAACCAAGCACCAATATAACAAAATATAAAATGATGTATATTTAATATACAGGCACTTAGTAGATATTCATTTAAAGTACATAGTTACCTAACGTTAGATTTAAAAAATAACGTCAACAATCTATTTGTAATACAGTATCATTTTTATTAAACCGTCCAGTACTCAAGCTAACGCAGCGTCCGCTCTACATGCTAGCACTAGCTAGCAAGCAGCTCTCACGCAAGCATCGTGGCGTGACGCCTACGTTGAAAGCAAAGGCGCAAATATTTTTGTAATTGGTTCGACAATTATCATGACGGAAGTAAATGAATATCACAAATTGTCTCGCCGCGAAGCTGTTTACTGGACTGAAGAATGTCATGTGACAGCGCGTCGCCATGTTTACCGCGGCAGTGTTTTCATTCTGCCATAGTGATGAGAAAAATGTGTCAGAAAAATTCACCCGAAGTAGCCTCTTCGGACCCACGTTATCACACACCAGATTAATTTTTTTAACAACGTCTGGATAAATTGCCCGATGAGTTTGTGACACGAAACCTGATTTTCTAGTTTTTACATTTTCAGTCTGATTTACACCCGTGGCTATTTTTGACTCTTGAGAGGGAAGTCGCGTCGGCCACGACCGCACTTTGGCCACAAACTGTTAGCTTTTTGTTTTAAACAATTGTACAATTCTCCAGATACTGTTAGGAAATACTGATAGCTTCAGTGTGACAAGGCACATAAACAGATGCCTCTCCGAGCGCCGGCTCCCCGGCTACTCTGGGCCACAGCCGGGCGCTGGTCGTAACGTCGTGGAAGGCCCCGCTCATGCCTGTAAAAGGAAGTTTGGATATGCAAAGTGACTGAGTGATTACAGTGCTCTCCCTCTGCTTCCTCTCCGACTCGCCTCTGGATTCCGCATGTAAATACATGAACATGGTACAGACCCGAATGTCAACCCTTCCTATCCCAAAGGTTGGCTCACTTTATCTCGATTAAAGGTATATTTTTCTAATCGCCTTTTCATGCTCAAAGTGTAACCTGTGTTTTTTTTTTTTTTTGTGGAGTTAGTCAAGAGTCACATGAATCTGTCCGGCTCATTTTGCTGGAGTCCTGTTTTTTCAAAGGTGATCCGATTGAATTTCGGTTATTGGATTGGTGAGAATCTTGAAAACTGGGTGTTCAGAAAGGAGAGTTTATTTAAAAATTGGGTTGGATCTAGTTTCGAATCTGGATAAAACCTTCAGTTTGTGTTGTTCAAAACATTTCGGTCGGATCTGGATCACTTTGATTAAACAAAAACAAGAAAAAAACCCTGAAATTTCCTGATCCCAACAGGCGGTAGAATTTCAAGGTAGATTTCTAGGAAGGAAATGTTGCAAAAACATGTTAAATAACCACATTTTTATCAATATTTTGCACTTATATAGTGTAGTTTATAAAACAGACCTGAGCTACCAAAGCCTTTCAGTATATTAAAGTAAAATAAAACGATCTTTTTGAAAAAGAGTTGAATAACAAACTAATTAATATACACAATTTCTCTGTTAATCACTTTATATTAATTTTAAAAACATTTTCTAACCCTAAACATTATTTAATTTTTGGCGTTTAATGCTAGTCTTTTTAAATATCAACAATGAATTTGATTGTGTATTTATTTTTGTTTTATGTCAGCTCGAATGAGTGGTGATGAAAGAAAGCATAGATGGACGAGAATGTTTGTTATTTTTCTGTTTTGACTAAATCATACCAACACTTTACATTAGATTTTTGTATGGTGTGCCAGTTAGATGTCAGGATTATATACTCGCGCCGACGTACAGATAAATACAATACAATAGCATGACCTGTAAAAAAAAACAACCTGACAAAATGCGTGAAAAATGAATTTTGCCATAATCAGCATGAGCTCTACATAGAGATGTTATTTACATCTATGTATATTTGATTGTATGCTGACGACGGTGTTATGTGTGTGTGTTCGCTTCCTCGCTTTCAGAGACTCTGTGCCAGTGTGTGAGTTTGTGTTTTGCCATTATTTATATGGAATGAGGAAACGGAAGTTTTGATTCTAAATATTTTCTCATTTTACTCTATTCAAGAATCACATGCTAAGGTTATTTAAGATAAAATCAGGTGTTTTTTTTTTTTTTTTTTCAAAATAAAACACCTTCCAGGCAGTAATAATCAATAGAACAGATGATTTATTGTTTTTTTTTTTTTTCCTTTGCAGTCCAGTAAGAAATGTAACTGCTTTATGTGACCCATGTTGTGCTTCACGTTGCTAGTAGCCCACATTGTGAGCATTAGTAATCCTGATCGGGTCGTCTTAAAAACATTGTATTTGGATCCATTCACGATCTTGCTTTAAAAAAAAAAAAAAACGTCATAAAAAGTAAGATGGATCCTGGGAAGCAAAAAATGGGATTTCCTAATCCGAATCATTTGGATCCAGACGACATTTTTGTACAACATGAAGGTTGCTTCACGATGGATATGTGTGCTGTTTGCAACATGCGAAGCGTGTCGGGACTGAGCGCCCTGCTCCGCCTGCGAGCTCTTCTTATCAGAAAAGAATACTTTGTCTCTCCAACCATCAAAGGCTCCCAGCTAGTTTGGAACGTACAGTTGTCCTATGACACAAATAAACATTGACTGATTAGAATTATGGCCGCAGAAGCACATCCAGTGTAAAGCGTAGCTCGTTGTTATGTGACTGGTCTCTCTGTGACGGCGCTACTGTCGAGCGTTTGTTGTGATCCCGTTTCTTTATTTACGGTCCGAGACTCCAAGTTCTCACAGCGTGTTCTTCGGACTATCCTCGGTAGTTGGTAGTCACTCGTGAATCGCCTTTTCAAACGGGTGGCCGTGAGTCTCGTCTTTCTTGCTTATGTTGCAGAATAAACGAAAACTTTGTTGACTTGACAATACGGCTAAGCTAACGCCACAGGTGGACTAGTGGTTATAATGATGCGTGATCAATTCTTCTTTAAGACACTTGGATTGCTCAGTGACCATTCCCTGTTTTTCCGGAGAGATTTGTTTGTTCTCTGTGGATATCATTTGAAACGTGGTCGTTGGCAGCAATGCTTTTCTAGAGTTTAGATATCATTTCTATTAAGTTGCTAGTCAAGAAAATGCCCATTTTAAGGCTAAAACTATTCATAAAACTTAAACATACAGATGCAACAATATGACTTATTGTGAAACTGTAGGAACAAGGATATATGTGTAGTATTGTCGAGTACTTGACTCTGGTGTTGCAGAATTTACAGACCACATGACTCTTGACGAAGTCGTAACTGCTTTCATTTGTATTTAAACCAAAATGTGTCCAAACATCAGCTTAAAAAGCTGCTGGAGTTACTGTATCCTCTCGTCCTCAGTCATCGCCGGAATCGGATTTTCATTATTCCTTTAGCTGTGGAGGATGTAATGAGTGCTGCCATCTTACCAATGGAAGTTGAATTGCAACATAAAAATGATAGAAAAGCTGTTATTAATTAATTAATTAAGTATATATGGTGTATTAAAATATATATATATATATATATATATATATAAAAGATATTTATAATTTTATTTTACAACCATTTCATTGAAATAATTACCATAAAATAACTATGAGAAAAAAATATTTGAAAGCCAAAAAAAAATACAGTACTATTGATTATCGGTACAGTATCATACTTTTTTTTTTTTTTGATTTTTTTTACCAGTGTATCAATATTTTCTCAGACCGCTATTAGCATTGTATCAATCTCATAACTTTAGCCCATTAAATTTCACTGGTGTTTGTATAATGCATTAACAATATGAAAGCTACATGCTAACCAGTTACTTTGGCGCATCGAAACACAAAATGTATTTTAGATTTATAGAAGAGACAAAGCCTTGCCCTTCTGATCTAGTCAAATGTTGCGTGTCATTCATAGAAGAATCGGTGACTAGATTAAAGACCTTTATCTCGACCAAACTTCCTCTTACTTTGCAAAATCAACAAATCTTGGAATAAGAGATGACGGTCGATGACACGGAGGCTCGCGGAAGAAGCCCAACCACTGATAGTCCGGCATACAATGGAAACACTTCCTCCGTCAGCTATACGACGGCTCCCGATTGGCCCCGACGGCAGCCGCGACGCGCTTTGACGTACATTCGTCCAATAAATCATCATCAAGCCCAGCGTTTACAACACGGCCCCACAAAGGAAGTAATTAATACCAGCGCGAAGACGCATCATGTGGCTCCGGCTCCGCCACCGGCTCGTCGGCCCTCGCATGCGGCGGCGCAAGTTCAGCTTTTATAGTAACCAACTGAGAAGTGAGAGCACGTGCCTGTGATGTCGGCGCGCCTGATGGATGCCTCTTATATGTTTGGTTCTCTCGCCATCATCCCCTCGTCGCTCACACACCTAGCTGCCATGTTCCCATTGACTTTCCTGGAAGTAGTAAAACTCTCGGACTCCACTGCCAAAGGGGCTAATTGTACGGAAAAGGGGAGTTTGTTTGTATGTGTGTTAAATACATGTGTGCTTAAATATACATGTGCTTCCACGGCACAATGCTTTCTTTGGAGTGTGTCTGATCTGGCGGTGAGACATCACTACAAATTTAAAAACTGATTGAACTTATACTGAGATGCCTTCAGACCGATCCTCAGAGCTGAACCTTTTTTTAATTTTCCCGACGCTGCTTATTACCCAGAGATCTGTGCAACGCTTCCCCTCCTCCCCGGGCTGTTCGCTTAGAAAAAAGTTGACTTTGTTAAACCGTGTCATCAGTCATGACTAGTAGCCGTGTTTACAAGAATGGAAATGATCCGATGGTCATGGACACGGTTGTCGGTTCTGCTGGTTGGATTCCCGTTCATCGCTCCTTTGTGCTCAAAATAGCTGAAGTTAGCCTCGATTTTATTTTATTTTTTTTTGTATTTATTTGAATTCTTGTTAGCATAACATTTTGTGTAGGACTTATTTAATGCACCATTGTGAAGGAGTGGATAAGGTTATGATTTGGTGGTGTTTTTTTTTTTTCTAAGACATAACATATAACGTCTAACATAATGTAATTGATTTTCATAAAAATCTTTATTTAATTGTCCAGATTTTAATAGTGTTTTGAAGGATTTCTCTCTTAAATACTCTCAATAAACTTGATGTTGTAGTTATATTAAAGTCATATGAATGCAGCTCCTCGGTGTGTTCAGTCTCAGTGCTCGTATAACTGTATATATCAACATTAATATCTTTGAAAAAGTGACATTTACAAATAAAAATAGGCAAATTTGTAAACGAGTAGACTCGCATCACAATCGTAGTTCCTAGTTAGTTTTAATTTTTTCTAAACTGCAAGTTTCGTTGCTTTGTGCTGAGGTGGACAGATGTGGAGAGAACGTTCTGTAAGCTTGAAGAGGTTACACTGTTCTATTCCTTTAGAGGTTTTTAAGTAAACATCCACAGGCCTCTTTATCTCGGGTGCTGCCCCTGCGACGTCACTTTAAATTGGAATTTAGAAAATGGTTGGACACAAGTAGAGGCATTTACTTCTAAAAATTGTTCAATATCTGACAGAAAATTGTAACTAAATGTATGATATAACTTCATAAATTCATTTAAATTCCAATTACGTATTAAAAAGTACTTGTTGCAGACGGTAACCTCTGAAAACTGAGATGATGAAAACATAGAACTTATTTAAACTTTAAGCTCCAAATAGATCACATCACATGCATGAATTCAACTATAATGATCTTTAAAGGCTGATAAATAACGGGTTCATCCCTGTTGTTTTTCCACCAGCAAATATATATTTTTCCAGCAGGCCTCGCTCTGACAGGCCGCTCGGACAAAGGCACAGGAAATAAGAGCGAGTGCTTGTTATGCCAAAGAGCGTGTCCATATTGATGCTTTTGGAATCCTGTCACCCATTGATCTGCTCTCTGCATCTCACATTTATACGTTTTAAGAGCACAGATATGTGTCTGCCGGTTTGATTGATCACCCGGCTATTTAAAGCCTCGTCCGGCTGGTTCCATCGTGAAAAAAAAGCTGGTCGTGTTGACGGCAAAATCTGACATTTGACTCGCCGCTATGTTTTTTTGTGTAGCCTGGCTTTCTAACAAGTGTTCGTCCCTCCAGTCGGACACCGGCGCTAAACCGTGTCCGACGCCGGCTTCACAAACCGAGGCGTCGTTTTCTCTGGTTTTTCCAAAAGAAGACTTCGGTGAAAGATAGAGCCACGTTTGTTTTTTGTGACTCGAACTCCTAAATCTTACTGTCATAACTTTCAATGAGAAGAACAAATATGTCACAAGCAATGAAATGGATTAATATTGCCTTAAGAAACTGTTGGTGGACTCCAAAAAGAATAACTTTTGATTCATTTGAACTTTCAAAAGGGGGAAAAAAAAGTGGATGTCGAGAGAAGGAAGTTGTTGAAAGATGAGAAAGTGGTCGTTTGTTTGATGAGGCGAGTCCAAAGTACAGCCCGGGAGCCATTCGGTGCTTTTGAGTGGATTTCATGCGGCCCTTGGTCTCTGTTTTTGAAACCCTACTAGTCCACCAGAGAATGTAGGATACACGACATTTCATGTATATTTTAACAGACATAATGTCGAGCAAGAAGTTGTCAATCCAGTGTTAAACTGAAAGATATTTGTGCTTCATATTTTTGAATTATGGCTCTTGGTATGTTGTCTCTGTTAATATTTGGCCCAGTTTTTATCATCAAAAAAGTTTTGACACCTTTGCGCTACATTTTGTTTTTAGTTTATTAACTGTTCTATACAGTAGTTGGGTGTTTAATACAGTAGTTGGGTGTTTAAAGTTTAGTTGTTCATCTGCTTAATAGCTTTTTAACTTATTTATATTTATAATTTTTATATATACATCTCTCTGCTGTGTTTTTAACGGTTGCCAAGCAACACAATTTTTCGTTGCCAGTTTCATTGCTGTGTTTTCTGTGCAACGACAATAAAAGAAATTCTAAAGTTTAAAGTTATTTTTACATTAAACCAACCAACATGTCACTAAAATGTATCTTTTATTAGACTACGGTGAGGAAATGTGTCGTCGTACATTGAACTACATTTTTTGGGATGTGGTTAAAACGAAAGTTTGCTAGTTAAGCTTAGCTTAGCTTTAACATGAAAACGTGTCACTTAACCAGGTCGAATCACTCGACAACATTTCACTTCAGATGTAACTTCCTATGAGGTTTGTTGTCGGTTTTGCGATCCCGGTCATGTGTTTGTTGTTTGGCTAAAAAAAAAAAAAGTTGAAGATGTTGCTGAATTTAGCGCCGAGCGCGGCGTGATACATCTGGCATGGGACACGTCTCCAGCGTTATGGCTCTTTGGCCGGGGGGCGGGGCCGGGGTGTAGAGCCGGTCACGGGACTCTCGTCGCCGGCCTCGGGGTTTGCTGACACAGTCATCTGGGGCTGTAAAGTACTAAGAATGGACGGCATTGTCAGGCGGGCCCCGGCCCCTGAAGGGCCAGGAGAAACAGAGGGGCTACGCTTTCGCAAACACTTTTTAGCCTCTTTTCTCTTGGAGAAGGGAGCGAGAGTCGGGCCCCGGATGACGGCGCCGACCCGCCTCGAGTCGCTCAATGAGCGATTGGTCCAGCTGATCTCGGATCTGTGTGAAGACCCATTGATCAAAACATCAGTTTAACAACAAGTAACGCAGTTTTAAGTGTTAAGATTTAGTTCCTTATAACACTATTCATTCATACGACAAATTGAAAGAAGTCAAAACTGGATTTGAAAAGTGACATGGATCGTTTTCGTGAAGTCTTTCACGGCACATTAAACTACTTTGTCACTTAATAATCCCTCAGCTGCCGCATGAACAAACGTCTCCTACTTTATAAGGAGTTTGTTGATGACTTAATGGTTCTTTGAACCTTTTTGTGTCCATTTAATGAACTCTCCAAATGTATAGACATAATAAAGCCATGATTTAAAGTGTTCAATGTTGATATGAATCTAAATGTTTTTACAAAAACATTTCTACAACCACATTTTGACCAATTTTTATTCCTTTTATTGCCAACATTATTTCCTCTATACTACTTAATTGTTTTTTAAAATGCAAAGACACTGTTTCTTTAACTGACACACAACGACAGCAGAGTTCTATTGTCATTGTTTTTTAACTAAACCGTACGTTTTTGGTTAAAAGTCAGAATCTGTAGTTGTTAAAAGGTATTCATTCAGGCAGAGGGAAGGAGCCATGAAGCTAAACCAATACGGAAGTTGTGGTCGTGTGATCAGGAAGGATAAAAAGAGGACTGGAACTTGTTTAACGTACAGTTTTGTCCGGTTTTAAAATTCGTCCATGCACCGGAAGAAAGAAGTCAAACTTTCTTCAATAGTGGTAGGATTAGCTCCATGGATGAATGAATTTAGCTTTTTAATAATGCTGTCGTCTGTCCCAGCCTCTCCGGGTGAGAGGGCAGGGGACACCCCGAACAGGTTGCCGGACATAAGTAGTCGCACAACGGAAAAATTAATAGTCCTTTGAACTATGGGAGGAAATTGGAGTGCCCACAGTAAACCCACACGAGCACAGGGACAACACGGAGAAAAGGCCACAGGTTGCCCCGAGCTGAAGGCGAAACACAAAACCTTCGATATAATATTTAGGAGTTTTTGTCTATTTTTTTGAGGTATCAATAAAGAATTCAACAAGTAATGTTTTTAGCGTTGATGATATGACTTCAGATTTCTATCCTAGAATCATTATTTTGGTCAAAAGGACGAGGTAAACATAAGAATAAAGAACCTAAAATCCTGAAATACTATGTATTCGGGAGGGGAAACGGTAGAAAGCGGTAATCCAGATTATCACAAACCTTTGTTTCCCTCGCTCGGATCAGATGACCCTGCTGTCAGCTGACTGAGGACTAATCAAAGGGGGCACTATGGGGAGGGAGCGTCTGAATCCCGATGTGTGGCTTGCGTGCTCGTGTGCATGATTTCCGGGGAAAGAAGAGGGAGCGGTTTTTAAAGCGAACTGAAAGAATCTGATCCACTGGAGGCTCAGTCGGGGCCTCTGACTACACAAGCCACTGTCCTTAAGGTTGTTGGAGCCCCCAGTGGGACCCCGGTCGCTCTGTCTGCGCCGTCCTCTGGAGGCCTGTGAGAGATGGTGGAGAGGATGTAGCACATGTCATCAACTTTTTCTTTTCTTTTTTTTAAACTTCCGAGAAGTCGTAGACGCTGCATCTATAAATCTCTGTTGTCTGTTTGGGCGTTCGGAGCCTAAAGCTGCCCGGCGTCGCATGCTTACATGTCACAAGACGAGCCGTTTTCAGTCGTTACCAGAAGCTCGCCCGGGTTTTCGACGCCCGTGAAATGTCAAACTGGTTAAAGAACTTTTAAAAGGTGTCCTGTGTTAAAAGTTTTTTATTTGATCGATTACGATCATGTGTGAGGAGGCGGTAAAGCTATAACTCAACATGCTGGTCTAGATCGAGGTCCCAGGAAAGAAACGGTGTCTTTGTAATAGCCAGGATCGACTCACAGGGTGGTGTCTAAATGTATTTTTATGGACCAATAGTTTTATTTAATAAAACGAATAAATGTTGGTGTATTACAAGAATTTGGAGATTTATTTACTTAAATATTGCGATACAGATACAATATTTTGCAATATAATGCAATACTGTAATGATAATTTTAATGTAAGAAAATCAAAGGGTTGTCAACACACAACAAAGAAGAGACTGAGGATCTATATTTGTATTTCACATGAGATTAATACACACATTTGTTTAGATAAGCAAATGGAAAACCAAATGAACAGAATTCTTGGCTGCTATACTGTAATATTTGCATGTTAATACAAACAACTGATAAAGTGTTGTCGAATATTGATACTGTATCATGAATAAAAATATATACAAGAAATATATGCAAAATACAAAAAAACTAGGGGTGAGTATGGACAAGAATCTGGTGATACCATCTATTAGGATAACAATAAGTTTAGTTTCTTATAAATAGTTGGATTCTAGGAAACTAATCGTACGATATTGTGAATAAAAATGATCGCAATATTAACTTACACCCCTATTAAAAATGTGTTTAACAGATAAGATTTGGGAAATCTTGTATCCGGTGTTAATTCTGTGCTGGACTTTTACTGGGAAATAATGTTATTTGTATTTTTACAAGAACATCAAACACTAATAAATCAAACAAGTTGTTTCCAGAGCTCTAGATACACAACTGGGAGGAAGCCCCGGGGCACACCGAGGACATACACTGGAGAGGATGTCTCTCAGTTGACCTGGGAACACTTCGGTATTCCCCCTTCTCTTATAACGTTCTCGTGACGACGATAAAATATATTTTTTTGTTCCTTTATATCATGAGATTATTGTAAAATCCGTTGAATTCACAGGCAAGAATCTGATCAAATACTTCGGATAATCATTCGTGAAAGTGAGAAGCAGTGGGTGATCGTCGAAGTATGTCAGTGTGTGTAGACGTGTGTGTGTATACGTGAATGTGTGTGTGTCCATCTCTGCTTATGCATCCTCTGTGAGTCACACACATCAATGAATTGTTCTATATATACACACACACACACACACACGAACGCTCACACACTTTCCCAAAAAATCTTGCCGGGCAACTTTTTGTGAATTAAGCGCTTTTAATGGCGGAATTATCCGCCCGAAGTTGCGAAGGCGCTGCAGCGTCGACGGCGGCGGCGGCGGCGGGCAGGGGGGGGTTTAGGAGAGGGTGTGGGGGGGGGATTTGCATTCCACATTAAGACGAGGGAATCGTGGCTAAAAATAGATCTTTTTATTTTTGGGTTAAATGGCGCGTCCATTTTAAAAGATGGAGAGGCGCCGAGCAGCACTTTTTTTTTTTTTGATTTTTTTTTTTAATTTGGAGTTGCTTACTGATTGTCGACCACACACACACACACACTCTCACACACACACACACACTTGACCAGACTGCTGGAGGACAGCAGTGGCGCTGCAGGTTCTCTGCTCAGAGATTGTGGAATGGTCGTTCAAAAAACCCCCGACTCTCCTCCTCCTCCTCTGCTCCCTCTCTCTCTCTCTCTCTCTCTCTCTTGACTGAGCCCCCCCCCACCACCACACCATCCCTCCCCACTCTCCCCCCTCCGTCGCCCCCCCCCCCCCTCCTCAGAGCTTATGTAAACTAGCAGTGGAGCCAGGGCAAGCTGTGGCTATTTTTAGCAGCACTGCAGAGCAGAAACTGGCGGAGGGTCACGTGTGCGCAGCCGAATCAAAGGGAGTATCCCGGCAATGCGCTGTAAACAAAGGGAAGGTCAGTAGCAGAAGGTGAGACACGAACCGTCGGTTCTGTGCTCGCCGGGTCCGGGTCCACATCAAGACCCCCCCTCCGAACACTCACTCACAAACAAAAACGCCGTATGAATCCCAGAGTCCTCCCTTCAACCTCAAACTGGACCCCGGCTACATGTGTTAGCATCACAGGGCCCTTTGCTAGCTAACGTGCTAGCATGGGGTCCGGGCCACACCTTTATAGCCAAAGGTCGCCCTTTTAGAACGGGGGGATTCAACTTTCACCTCCTGTGGAATGTGGCCAGAGGAGCGAGCGAGCTATTTATAGAATCCCTTTTGTACTTCCCCTTTTCGGTCGAGGCGTTCGCCCCGGGACGCTTTTCGAGCTGGAAAGGCCCGTTTTCCATCGGTACCAGGCCCCGGCAGAGGGTTCTTTTTAGCTCGCGGGCTTAGCTTTTCTGGTTCACTTCCTGGTCCGCTCGCTTCGTCGAGAGACGACCAGGAAAGAGGTCGCGCTTGTTTTAATTTGCCACACGAGGAATTATTTGTTCAGCTGCAGCAGGTTACACAAGTGCAGGAAGGTGTCGTGTCGTTGTTGTGTATTTGCTTTTTTTTTCTTTTTTTTTAAGGTCAAACACTGAGCATTGGAGCTCCTCAAGATGACCAGTGTCAAAAGTCAACTAGTACTAGTGTCACAAACCTGCCCAAAAATAAATTTATATCGGTGTAAACATCATCTGTTCAATCATATTATTTATTATAATTTTTATTTTTTTTACTATTGAAACAAGTTGAAATAACTTTCAAAATGTACGTTTGTCAAATTATAATTCTACAATTACTCAATAATAATTATATTTACAATGGCATTCATAATGCATTCAGAAAACTTCAATTAAATTTTAACACACTTATTACACATTTAAAAAAATTATGTTTTCGAGCTTATATAATGTGGCAAAAACCAAAAGAACCAGTTTAACAAAATTAAGTTACATAATAAGAAAATAGACAATAGTTTTCACTGTAGAATGTTTTTAATTGATAATTACAAACAGTAACAGAACCAGCTTCGTGTACATTTTATTCAATTATTTTATAATATAATATATTCTGTGACTTCAATTTTTAGAGTTAATCATAAAATTAAAAAATAATAATTGTACATTTAAATGAAACTTACCTTTGCAGTTTTGTGTCGTTATGTTTTTCATCATTGTATTTATCATTTTTTCATTAAAAGTACTTTAGTTTGTAGGATTATATTTTCTTTCTTTTGACTTGAATCTGTTTTTGTCAAATGACACAAAAACTACGACACCATTACGAAGTTCAAAAGTAGGTTTAGTTCTTCATACTGGACTATGGGAGGAAACCAGAGTGTTTGTCTGTAAAAGCAGTATAAAAAAATAAACTATTAATACAATTTAAAGTTATAAACAACAGTTGGTTAGCTTCACAGAAACGTTGTTCCTTTCCGCCATGGCTGCATTCTCTTCTTCGCTACATTCATATACTACTTGACGAGATTGACAGACTTCATATTCAAGGCCAGTTGTTGTTCCGTCTCTAAAAGTCTATCCTGGATGTTGTTCCTCGATTTAAAATCAACTTTAATGCTCAAGAAAGACTGGACCTCCGCTTTTTTAATCGTTTTTCGCGAGTGTTTTGACGACGGATGTTTTGGACGCTGGTTGGACTCGCCGCGCTCCATCCTGAAGTGTCATTTTCCAGTCTGCCTCACCGTGGCCTCGGCTCCTCTCACGGGACTCGTGTTAACTGCTCCATGACTGGCAACATCCTCATCAATTATCACCAGGGTTCAGCTCTCAACTGGAATGACACCGGCCTGACGCCGTCTCAGGTCGGACCTGGATCTTTGGGATCTGGGGACTGGAGGAGGTGAAGCCCCGGCTCGGGAAGTGATGGCGGGAGGGCGACCGAGGGAGCAGTGTGGTCTGACTGAGGTTGCCATGGGAACCCAGCTGTGAAAAGCAGGCAGGGTCAGTGTGAATTGTAGGATGTAAACAGAAGGAGCGAAAGGACGCCTCCCAGAGGGCGGTTAAGGTATTACACAAACAGGACAGGCCCAGACAGGAATTCAGTTCTGAGTTCTTAGCGTCGTATAATTAAGAACTTCTTCTTTTTTTTATATCCTCAGTATATTGTGTTGTTTTGAAAAACATTGAAAAGTTTTAGCTCTAACATAAAATAGAGTCATGGTGGCAAAGTCTAACTTTTTAATTGAATTGCAATATATTTGTAAAACTCTTAAACTTGATTTTATTTCATGGTAATAATGCTGGTTAATCGAATAATATGTTGATGGTTGATGTTTCAGTTTTTCATTGATGATTCTCAAATTACTTCCTTGATTTTTATACTCTTGATTATTCAAACAATCTAGTAATTATTGATTGTTTTTTGGTTAAACAGTGTTGTTCAATGTAAAATGAAGTCTATGAAAGAATATTTGAGATATTTTTGTTTGATCTCTCGTCACTTGAACAGTGATTTCCTGGAACCGCATGTTGTGTAAGAACATTTAATTTATTGGCTGCTGTCAGACTTTGAAAGACTTTTTTTTTTTTTTTTTTTCAATGTAGTAAAGTGTTCCAGGAACAAAACCTTTACTCGATTACTTGAATCAGAACTCTTAATTAAATTGTTGGATTGAAGTATAGAAAAAACATTTGACGTAGCGAGGAAAATGAAGTTAAAACTATCAAAACAAACGTAGAAACACACTCGAACAAGACCCATCAAGACGGAGACTCCTGGACGTTCATAAGTAGAGCAGCGGAGTCAAACTCAATTACACGAGGGGACAAAATGTTAATCACAATTTGGGTCTAGAATATAATGTACTTTACATTTGTTGCCCAGTCAATAACTCCATCCTCATATTTTCCATCACTGCTTGATATAAAACTGGTGAAACTTTCAATCGGTGTATGA